>NC_043974.1:14718848-14833848 GCF_902148855.1 Sphaeramia orbicularis | reverse complement strand
TCCTGTCATGGCTGCAGAGCTGAAGAATATGAAAAAAAAACAACAATCTGCTCTAGTCATTTTAGATGTCATTTTAGAGGGGGTCTTTAGTCATTAGTCATTAGTGACAGGATGAGACCCCCCCCCCCCCCCCAAGTGTGTGAAGCAGAGGTATCGCAGGTCTTTTCTTCCTGCAGTGGTCAGAGACTACTCCAAATAACTCTGCCATAAACCATACTGTATCTGTTCAACCTGTAGCAGGATCAACAACAACTGTGAATAGTAGCTTTTTTGATTTGTCTTTATTTTTGATTTTGCACTTTTTCTGCTCTTGTGTGCTTTTTTTTTGGTGCTTTTTGTGTGTCACTGCTGTAACCTGGAATTTCCCCTCCAAATAAAGGCTTATCTTATCTTACCCGAAGGAGGCATGGGGTATTGTTTTTGGTTCACTTAGTTTGTTTCTTTGTTTCTTAACACTCTAGCAGCAAAACTATTGGTTGAATTCATACCAAATTGGGTTTATAGACTGGCAGTGACCCTGAATAGATCTCATTACATTTTGGGAAAAGGAGGTCAAAGTTGAAATTTTTTTATGAATTTTTAAAATCTTGTTTTTTCTCCCATTTACTTATAATGGGCAACATTTCACGTCTATAAAAACATCAATTTTGTTTCAATTTACTCCAAACTTGGCACATATATAGAGGAAATTGATATGCTGACATCAGCACATGCATAGACATGATGACATCAGCTGGATCGATGCCAAAATAAGTTACAATACATGTGAGGGGCGGGGTTTGTTGTTCCTGGAACCACTCGGCTGTTTCTTTCTTTGTTAACACTCTAACAGCTAAACTGCTGGTTGAATTCATACCAAATTGGGTTTATAGATTGTCAGTGACCCAGAATAGATGTGATTACATTTGGGGAACAGTAGGTTAAAGTTACATTTTTGTAATGAATTTTCAAAATCTTGGTTTTTTTTTTCCCATTTTCTTATAATGGGTGGAATTTCAAATGTCTGTAGCAGCAAAACTATTGGTTGAATTCATACTAAATCTGGTTTATAGATTGCCAGTGACTCAGAATAGATGTCATTATAGTTTGGGAACAGTAGGTCAAAGTTCCTCTTTTTTTCTTTTTTTTTTTTTTTAAAGCAATTTTTCACTTTTTTTTCCCTCTCATTTACTTACAATGGATGAAATTTCACGTCTATAAAAACATAAATTTTATTTCAATTTACTTAAAACTTGGCATATATATAGAGGAATTTGATATGACATCAGCACATGCATAGAAAAGATGACATCAGCTGGATTGATGCCAAAATAAGCTACAATACATGTGAGGGGCGGGGTTTGTTGTACCTGAAACTACTTGTTTGTTTCTTTCTTTGTTAACACTCTAGCAGCTAAACTATTAATTGAATTCATACCAATTTGAGTTAATAGATTGCCAGTGACCCAGAATAGATGTCATTACATTTTGGGAAAAGGAGGTCAAAGTTAACGTTTTTTTTTTTTTTGTTTTTTTTTTTAATCAATATTTCACATCTTTTTTTTCTCCCATTTACTCATAATGGGCAAAATTTCATGTGTCTATAAAAACATCAATTTTTTTTCAATTTACTAAAAACTTGGCACATATATAGAGGAAATTGATATGCTGACATCAGCACATGCATAGACATGATGACAACAGCTGGATCGATGCCAAAATAAGTTACAATACGTGTGAGGGGCGGGGTTTGTTTTGCCTGGAACCATTTGTTGAACAATATTTTGCAGCTGATATGAAAAATGCAAAACTATTGCTTCAATTCATACCAAATTGAGTTTATAGATTTCCAGGGACCCAGAATAGATGTGATTACATTTTGGGAACAGTAGGTCAAAGTTCAGATTTTTTATGAATTTTTCAAGTCTTCTTTTTCCCCCTTTTATTTAAAATGGGCGAAATTTCAAATTTCTGTACCTGCAAAACTATTGGTTGAATTCAAACCAAATTGAGTTTATAGATTGCCAGGGACCCAGAATAGATCTGATTAAAGATCAAATTTCTTATGAATTTTTAAAATGTTTTTTTTTCTCCCATTTACTTATAATTGGTGAAATTTCAAATGTCTATAAATACACCAATTTTGTTAAAATTTATTTAAAACTTGACACATATAGAGGCAACTGATATGCTGACATCAGCACATGCATAGACATGATGACATCAGCTGGATCGATGCCAAAATAAGCTACAATACGTGCAAGGAGCAGGGTTTGTTGTGAATGACACCACTTGTTGAACACTAATTTTCCTCTAATAAAAAAAATGTTTAATGATGCTGATCCAGAGTTAAGTTGGAGTTAAGTTTTATTGTTGGACACTTGGAGCCAAACTCTTCATTCATGAGTATGTAAAACAATGTGAACACTCAAAGGCAGATATAGGCGTGCACATTCCTGTCATTTATAAACCCAGGCGTACACATGGTTCTGTTTTATGATTCTCAATCATTGTGTAACTGCCCAACATTAACCATCAATTCATACTGACACTCCCTTAATAAACCCTGTGCACCAGAAATTCAACATGGCAACGAAAGCACCAACAATGTGTCAGATCATCGGGAAAGTCCAGAAAAGAATGTGTTTTTATTTTCTTAGTCTCCATTTTAGGACAAAAAAACACAAAAGAAAATGTGCTTGTATGGAGAAGTGGAAATGTGCACTTGAGAGCAGAGGACGTTCTTTAAAACGGTCTGACTTTCACACAGCGGTATTAAAGCGCTTACTGTTAGTGCACATGCAGAGCAGGAAAGCACCCTGCCTCTTCCAATAACACCACAGCAGACGTACCACCGCATGACCATTACAGACAGGAAAGCTGTTTATAGCGCCATGTTATTAATATATGACTTTTACAGGATTATCCAGTGAAAATACCAAACTATGAAGTGAGACACAGCTGTACCAAAAAGACAAGACAGGAAAGAAAAATAATGTCAAAGCAAATGAAAGAAAGACGGAATCAGAACTTACACAAATTAACATATATGTAAATGACCCCATGCAACGTCTAGTGTTATTTATATACATCTGCATCAATCAGCTCTAATATTAACCCATAAAGACCCAGTGTTACTTTTACAGCAGTTTCCAAATGAATTTTTCTCTCTATTTAACCTTTATTAAGTGATTTATAACCATTTATTATGATATTATAAGATAAGATACTTTACTGACGTTATACAAAATGCACAATGAAATTTAGGTGCGGACTCATAAATAGTAATAAATAGTGATAATAACCAGAGGTTGTGCTAGACATTTTTATTGTCCGTCATTTTGATGGACAGGGTTGTAAAAATTCCGTCATAACATATCATTATCCATCATTTAAAATTTGTATTTTTTAATGATAATGAGATATATTTAGCAGAATTTAATGTTCAAAAACATCTCAACGATGCAGTAGCTGTAGTTGCTGCTGACTGACAAACCAACGTGATATCACAACTTGTATAATTATATTCACCACTTTAATTGGTGTGTTATCTGTAGACATTGTAAGTTTTCCTTGTGTATGTTCATGCAGTGTCAAATCCCATGCACTGAGGGTTAGGGTTCGGGTTCTGTGAACCAGAGATCTGGGCACAAATGGACATGCCATCAAGTAACACATGAAAGGTAGAAAATGCGTACATATAACACAACAAATGCCATCAGAACTGGTGTATTCCTTGCTTGTCCTTCATCCTTCACCACATCAGTCCCTCTTTTTTCATCGTGTTTATCAGTGCCATCATATTTACTGGGCTTTTTAAAATAACTAAGGAGACTCGGCTGTCTTCCCATTTTGCACTAGCAAAGTAGCATCTAATTTTGGCTAAAGTTAGCAAAACAATGATTACCCTCAGTATTTTAATCTGTCAAAATGACGGATGGCCTTCAGAATTTTCAGTCATTTAAAAAAAAATCCGTCAATGACGGAATATTTTCCGTTAATGCGACCTCTGATAATAACTATAAAAATATATAATAAAAACAAAATATGCTTCACTCACATATCAACATCCAGTCATTCATTTCCTCACATCATTCCTTATAAATTATCATCTTCTGTATTTTGCATTTTTTCTGTGTAGATCATGTTTTTTTGCTATATTCAATTCACTTATGTAGATGTTCATAAAAGCTAAGGGTTATTATGTTAAAAACTTGGGAAAAAAGTGACTTTTTCAGCAAAATATATCATTAACTGAATGTAAAAACTGAAGAAAAACTGACTTTTAAAGCAAAATATGTCATTAACTGAACATAAACTAAGTGTGTCCATCCACTGTCATTGATCCAACTCCATAAGTTTTACTAGTGAATTAATGTTGTCGAAGATAACAGTGTTTCCATGGCAACTACAAAGCCTCTGAATGCCCAAACTGGTCATATCTAGGGTTGTTGCCTCTGACAAAAAAACCTGGACATATTGATGACACCAGATACCACAGCCCATGTGCATGAAGAAAGATGTCCCTTAGACATCCAACCAACGCAACAGAACTGTCTTTTGCAGATTGTATGCACTGATTACACTGGTCTCCTTTTTTTTTTTCTTCAGAAATTATCTGCCTTAGAGATTAAATGTGCTAAATGTTATGTATTTTGATAAGATTAATTGGAAGAAAATGACAAAAGTGTTACACATATCTATTGGTTTATGTACATATAAACAATCATTTATAAATGTTCCACCAGGTAGAACCTGTACAGTGAATGTACTGTCATGTACAGACGGTGTTTGGAAGTAGATCTGGTAGCTCTGAGACGAAGGCTACGTTCAGACTGCAGCCAAATGTGGCCCAAATCCGATTTTTTGCTGCTATTTGACCTGTATCTGACCTGTTAAAGACAGTCTGAACGGCACAAATCCGATTTTTTCAAATCCGACCCAGGCCACTTTCATACGTGGTCCTAAATCCGATACATATCTGATATTTTGCAATGCGACGTCAGTCTGAACGGTCAGGTCGCATTTATCCGACCTTTACGTCATTAAAATGCCAGTAGAGCCCGACTGCAACACACTTGTGAACAGATATAGGTCGGCAGAGATGAGTGTCTTGTCGTGAGACTGTTACAGAGAGGCGGTCACAGATATATTTAAACGTTCTTCTTGTCATTCTAAAATTCTGAATGAAGTGTGTGTGAGTGAAGCCACTAACATCACTATCCCACCACTCCTGACTCCGACTCCACATCCAAATACTCCGTTGTACAGACGTAGCAGCCATTGCACCACAAAAGGCCAGAACAAAAAACCTGGCTCTGCTGTTTTTGAATCTTCTACTTCAAATTATCTGACTGTAATGGTGCTGACTTCGGTTGTACAGAAACTTTATCAGTGCCACACACACGCTGATACCAGATACCTCCATATTTACTTCTGTAAACACAGTGTGTGCTGCGTGGTCACGTATTATGTCAGGACCTCTTTTGCGCATGCGGGTCACTTCAGGGTCGCATTCAGTTCATACTGAGAACTGATAGAAATCGCATTTAATTGGCAATATGAACGAGCACACAAAAAAATTGGATTTTAAAAATAAATCCAAACTGTGCATTAAGACCTGCTGTGTGAACGTAGCCTAATATTCCTTTTGAGTCAAACCCATTCTCTCATTAATTCTCGAATTTCACATTTTGACCCAAGACTGGATTTTAGAAACTTCAGCCAACCAGCATTTATGACTGGATTTTTAAAAATTTTTTATTAGTGACTCACTCATGGTAAAATGTCACTACTTTTATTCCAGATGCATTTCAACCTCCTCTCCCACATGCCCTCTGATATCAAGCATCAGTTGAATTGATGCCATATAGACTATGTTATGGACTTAATATTCAGTTTAATTATTCAGGATGTGTCGCTGCCCCTTTAAGAGCTACAGGTCAAGTGTGTCCCATCCATATGTGACAGACAGCACGCGCGCGCACACACACACACACACACACACACACACACACACACACACACACACACACACACAACGGAGTGGCTTCGCTACAGGCATGGACTTAAACCAGCGTCCTACGTGTTGCTAACCCTCAGTTTATTCATAACGTCATTGACATAATCCAGGGGTGTCAAACTCATTTTGGTTCAGGGGCCATATTTAGCCCAATTTGATCTCAAGCAGACCAGACCAGTAAAATAATGACTTAACCTATAAATAATGACAAATCCAAGTTTTTCTTTTTGTTTTAGTACAAAAAAAAAAACCTCAGTTAAATTATGAAAATATTTACATTACACAAAAAAGATGTGGATAACTTTTTTTAAAAAAATGTAATTTCATTTGAAAAATTAATGCAATTTTAAGAATGTTATGCCTCAATTTATTATTCATACATGTGCATTACACACAGTGTTACATAAACATTTGGTAACAGGCAGAATATTGTTAAAATTTTGGAGTTTGGAACTAAAATTTGAACAATTTCTACAATATTCCATCTCTTATTATTAACACAACTACAGATCACAGTGGATCCAGAAATGCACCAAACATTTAGTAACAGGCAGAATATTGTTCAAATTGCACATTTCGGGTTGTTCATCTTTGTTTTTAATTTATGTATGTATTTGCATTTTATTGTGAAAGAATAGTTTTGTAAATGTAAATATTTTCACAGTCTAATGTTTTTTTCACTTAAATTTTTTCCACATAATTTTGCACAAAGAAAATTTGTAGTTGTCATTATTTCTGGGTTATTGTGTTGTTCTTTTTACTGTAGATCACATTGGTCTGTATGTGGAACCTGAACCAAAAGGATTTTGACAACCTGGACTGTTCAGGTTCATTTTTGCACTTTCATCCCCGGAATGGCCCCCTTGGCCGCATGTTTGACACCAGTGACATAGTCCATTAAAAACCAGAACATTTCATGTCCCGGGAGAATTTAGAAATTTTTGCAGACAGGCTACAAAAAGGACAATCCTGGAATTGATAGGATTAATGGCTCTATGGTAACTAAACATTTTAGATCAGTAGGTGTTGTGTTCACTGGTGTATATTTGAGTCTTTAGGGGTACGAAGTGTTTTTGCACACTTGTTAAATTCCTCATTAAAGGTTTGACTATGTTGGTAAAATCCCAGTGGAACAGAATGGTGCAGACTGTGTTGTTTTATAAGGAGCTTTGTGCTGACTGCACAGTTTGACTGGTACAGTTATTACCTGAGGAGGGGGGTCTCTGGGGTGGTCTACCGTGGGCACCAAAATGACACTATAGTGACAGCGTCTTTCTTCTGCAATTTTTAAAAATAACTATGGAAAAGAATAGGAGCAGAACATGACTTCTGTTTAGTGATGTTTGGAGATGTGCCGAGGCTTCGAAGCGTGTGTCAAATAATGGAGGGGGGCGTTTCTGTGAAGCGCGTATCGAGGCTTGCTTCATTTAGGGGAGGAGCCAAAAATGATGAAGTCCGAAGCCTCGCTGCCCGGCTGTACCATGTGACTGCTTCACGAATTGGTTCTATCTGCTTCAGGTTTGACAGCAGTATAAACCCCTCAGGCTCCGTTCAAAATGTGGGTTTTTGATTGACAGTTACAGTCAGTGCAGAGTTTGAATAGAGTTTGGATAGCGTTTATGTACAGGGTGGGGAAGCAAAATTTACAATGAACATTTAGTTGTTTTTTCTCAGCAGGCACTACGTCAATTGTTTTGAAACCAAACATATATTGATGTCATAATCATACCTAACACTATTATCCATACCTTTTCAGAAACTTTTGCCCATATGAGTAATCAGGAAAGCAAACGTCAAAGAGTGTGTGATTTGCTGAATGCACTCGTCACACCAAAGGAGATTTCAAAAATAGTTGGAGTGTCCATAAAGACTGTTTATAATGGAAAGAAGAGAATGACTATGAGCAAAACTATTACGAGAAAGTCTGGAAGTGGAGGAAGCAACAAAAAATGTACCAAAGCTTTTATTAAATCTAAAATCCTAAAGGATCCAACCAAATCCATGAGAAAAATGGTAATTGAACTTGAGGTAGACAACAAGACCGTTAGAAATGCAGTAAAACATTTTCTATTATGTAAATTTTCTTGTGGCAAATAAATTCTCATGACTTTCAATAAACTAATTGGTCATACGCTGTCTTTCAATCCCTGCCTCAAAATATTGTAAATTTTGCTTCCCCACCCTGTAGTTTGGAGATATTTTGAAGAGTTTAGAGCAGGGGTCTCACTCATTTTCTTCCAGGGGCCACATTCTGTTAAGGCACGACACTTGGTGTGGACCCAAATGCAATGAGACTCAAAGATCAGTGGTCAAAAGGGATTTACACTCAACAAAAATATAAACACACCACTTTTGTTTTTGCTCCCATTTGTCATGAGCTGAACTCAAAGATCTAAAACTTTTTCTATGTACACAAAAGGCCTATTTCTCTCAAATATTGTTCATAAATTTGTCTAAATCTGTGTTAGTGAACACTTCTCCTTTGTCCTTTGCTGAGATAATCCATCCACCTCACAGGTGTGGCAGATCAAGATGCTGATTAGACAGCAGGATTATTGCACAGGTGTGACTTAGGCTGGCCACAATAAAAGGCCACTCTGAAATGTGCAGTTTTACTGTATTGGGTGGTCCAGGGGGGTCAGAAAACCAGTCAGTATTTGGTGTGACCACCATTTTCCTCACACAGTCTTCTTCATGAATTCTCTGAAACACCTTTGGAGATGGCTTATGGTAGAGAAATGAACATTCAATTCACAGGCAAAAGCTCTGGTGGAGATTCCTGAAGTCAGCATGCCAATTGCATATTCCCTCAAAACTTGTGACATCTGTGGTATTGTGCTGTGTGATAAAACTGCACATTTTGGAGTGGCCTTTTATTGTGGCCAGCCTAAGGCACACCTGTGCAAAAATCATGCTGTCTAATCAGCATCTTGATATGCCACACCTGTGAGGTGGATGGATTATCTCAGCAAAGAAGAAGTGTTCACTAACACAAATTTAGACAGATTTGTGAACAATATTTGAGAGAAATAAACCTTGTGTGTACACAGAAAAAGTTTGAGATCTTTGAGTTCAGCTCATGACAAATGGGAGCAAAAACAAAAGTGGTGCGTTTATATTTTTGAAGAGTGTATTTTAAAAAATTCAAAAGCACAAAAAAGATAACAAAAAGAGAAAGCACAACATCCTCTACATAAACCTAAAAAACCCTAATGAACTAAAAGAGAAGTACAACGTACTCTATAAGAACTAAAAAGCCTGAGTAGATAACACAAGGTACAAGATTCAAGATACTTAACACTAGATGGTCTTCACAAGATCACAGACACGACGCACTGACAAGAGACAAAGGGAGCGAGGAGAATGTATAAGGGAGGCAGGGATCACAAACAGGTGTGGACAATTACAGGAGGAACACCAGGTGCAGACAATGATAGGATTAGGGAGGACAGAGACAAGACTGACTGAGTGCAGACAAAACAGGAAGTCGATCACCATCACCAAAATAAAACGGGAAGAGACAAAAATCCAAAAATAAATTAACATAAACGTCGACACATGACACATTCAGCCCAATTTGATCTCCAGTGGTCCGGACCAGTTAAATAAAAGCATAATAACCTATAAATAATGACAACTCCAAATTTTTGTCTTTGTTTTAGTGCAAAAAAACCCCATTAAATTATGAAAATACTTACTTTTATAAACTATCCAAACAAAAAAGATGTGAATAACCTAAAAAAAACATGAAATTTCTTGAGACAAATAAGTGCAATTTTAACAATATTATGCCTCAACTTCTCATTTGTCCATGTGCATTATGGATCAGATCTACAAAGACACTAAACACTGAGGAACAGGCAGAATATAGTTAAAATTGTGCTTAATTTTCTTTAGACATTTCAGGTTGTTCATATTTGTTCAGGTTATTCACATTTTATTGTTACAGGATAGTTTGTAAATGTAAATATTTTCATAATTTAATGTTATTTTTTGCACTAAAAGACAAAAAATTTAACTTGTCATTGTGTATAGACATAGTGTAATATTTTTTTCACATCAAACCGAGAAGAAAATATGTAGTCATTATTTTTTGTAGGTTATTCTGCTGTTATTATTTGACTGGAGCTCATATTGGTCTGTATGTAGAACCTGAACTAAAATGAGTTCTGAATTTTTGCACTTTGCAAATTCATCCCATGGGCTTACACCACTGTGTGCCTGTTATGACACTTACACAATTAAAATAAGGATTTTCATGATAAAAATTAAAAATAATAATGACAATAAAATCAATAAATAATAGTGCATTGCCACTACAGCATGACTTCCTATTGGAATATATACAGGGTGGGGAAGCAAAATGTACAATATTTTGAGGCAGGGATTGAAAGACAGTGTATGACCAATTAGTTTATTGAAAGTCATGAGAATTTATTTGCCACAAGAAAACTGACATAATAGAAAATGTTTTTATTCTGTGTCCTCCTTCTTTCTCAATAACTGCCTTCACACGCTTCCTGAAACTTGCGCAAGTGTTCCTCAAATATTCGGGTGACAACTTGTCCCATTCTTCTTTAATAGTATCTTCCAGACTTTCTCGTAATAGTTTTGCTCATAGTCATTCTCTTCTTTCCATTATAAACAGTCTTTATGGACACTCCAACTATTTTTGAAATCTCCTTTGGTGTGACGAGTGCATTCAGCAAATCACACACTCTTTGACGTTTGCTTTCCTGATTACTCATATGGGCAGAAGTTTCTGAAAAGGTATGGATAATAGTGTTAGGTATGATTATGACATCAATATATGTTTGGTTTCAAAACAACTGACGTAGTGCCTGCTGAGAAAAAACAAGTAAATGTTCATTGTAAATTTTGCTTCCCCACCCTGTACATAATTTAAAACCACGTAAATTTTGGATGCGTGTATAAAATCTAATGAGCTCTGAACATATTCATTTATAGTAACTGACATATGCTTTACAGTCCTGAACATGTGCACCACTCTTGCGTTCAAAGCCAGTTTGCTCTTGTGCACATCACATCATTTATGCGCTACAGAAACTTTCTGTTCCCTTTCTGTTCATTCATCTTGACAGTTGGGTCTCCTCCGTAGACATGAGGTGTACTTCTGTCAGCTGCATTCATGTAAATGCGCAACTTTCATGATAAGGAGGAATGACTGGTGCAAGAAAGAAGGTTACATTCACAGCACTAAAGTATTAAACATGATTACTAATGGCATGGTAGCTACACTTTTGGGAAATCCCAGTACCAGCATGTCGTGGAAAATTAAAATGGTCTGAAAATTGACCCTTGGGGAACGCCAGAGGTAGGTGTTTGAAAATGCAGTATGGTGACAGCTTTCTTTGGTTTCTTTTCCGTTCTTTAAACAGCTGCAGTCGCTGTCATTTGAAAACAGCAAGGCCTGGAGTTTTCTAACAACAAACTTACCTCCAACTTTAATTGTTTTTGAGTAAAATCTTAGAAAAACAAACAACGAGTGGCTTCACACATCGAGCAATGAACTGTACGAACCCTCTGAATAAGGATTAAGAAACTATTACAGAACAGAGACAACCCACATGAAGACCTTCAAGTGGTGCCAATCACAACAAACCCCACCCCTTGCATGTATTGTAGCATATTTTGGCATCGATCCAGCTGATGCCATCATGTTTACATGTGTGCTGATGTTAGCAAATCAATTGCCTCCATATATGTGCCAAGTTTGAAGTAAATTGATATAAAATTTGTTTTTACAGACATTTGAAAATTTGCCCATTATAAGTAAATGGGGAAAAAAAAGATTTTACAAATTCATAAAGAATGAGAACTTTGACCTACTTTTGGGAAATAATAGTTGAATTCCCCTTCCTGTTACAGAGATAATCCACGAGCCTGGCCCCAATATTCAGTCTTATGCAGATGACACTCACTTCTGCACTATCACAAAACCCTCTGCCCAACGTCCACCTCAGTCCATATTCAACTCCTTCTGTGGAATCGGTAAATAGTACCTGAAGTCCAAAGCAAGGTTCAGTTCTTTTTTAGATTTTGTTCCAGTTTTTTTTTTTTTTTTTGTACTTAGCAGTTTTGAAAGTAGTCTAATACGTCATGCTGTTATCATCTACTTGCTGCATCTCCCTTTATGACAAAAAAAAACAAAAAACATACTAACATTTTTCTGCATGTGGTTTCCACCCAGACTCAGCTCATATAACATTCTGGATCATGTTTATGCTTCAAAGTGCACAATATGGGCAAATCACCAATCATTGTCATGTTATGTGAAGTCTGTTTCAGTTATTAAAGGACTAGGTCTTTCTATGTAACTGTCTGAAAAAGCAAAACAACAGTCTTTTAAATAGGCCACTAGACAGAAGCTTCTTTTTTAATATGAAGTGAAGTTTATTTCATCTAGGTCATAGCTGCCAGCCACCAAGTAATGATAATACATTATTCTGACGATCCTCATTTTCCATGTATTACTCAGAAAACCACCAAAGAAACAAAAGCCTTTTAAAAAGATGTTTTAAATCTAAAAACAAAACCATAAAATGAAGTTGCAGCAGTTACGAGAAACTTAGTCGGCGCTGTGATTTTGTTCTTATGAAACATGACGTGTACATTGAAGGACTACTTTTTCATTACTTCCACTATCTACTTTCCACTACAATCATCAATCAAACTGTATACATAGCACTGCTTCAGAAAAAGATGTAAATGGAAGTTAATACAAGCTGCAATAGAAACCATTATGAAACAATACAATGAACAAATCAACTTTAGCAACCTTTAACTAACAAGTGGTGCCATTCACACCAAACCCCGCCCCTTGCACGTATTGTAGCTTATTTTGGCATCGATCCAGCTGATGTCATCATGCCTGTGCATGTGAGGGTGTCAGCATATCAATTGCCTCGATATATGTGCCAAGTTGGAAGTAAATTAAAATAAAATTGATGTTTTTATAGACAGTTGAAATCTCGCCCATTATAAGTAAATGGGAGATTAAAAAAAAAAAAGTAAAAAATTCATTAAAAGTTGGAACTTTGACCTACTTTTCCCAAAATGTAATCACATCTATTCTGCATCACTGGCAATCTATAAACCCAATTTAGTATGAATTCACCCAATACTTTTGCTGCTACAGACATTTGAAATTTCGCCCATTATAAGTAAATGGAAGGAAAAAAAAAAAAAAAGATGTGAAAAATTCAAAAAAAATTAAACTTTGACCTATTTTCCCAAAAATGTAATAACATTCATTCTTGGTCATTGGCAATCTATAAACCAAATTTGGTATGAATTCAACCAATGGTTTTGCTGCTACAGACATTTGAAATTTTGCCCATTATAAGTAAATGGAAGAAAAAAAAGATTTTAAAAATTCACAAAAACTTTGAACTTTGACCTATTTTCCCCAAAATTTATTGACATTCATTCTGGGTCACTGGCAATCTATAAACCCAATTTGGTATGAATTCAACCAATAATTGTGCTGCTCGAGTGTTAACAAAGAAACAAACTGAACCTTAAACTACTCCCCTTGCCTCCCCTTCAGGGGGCGGGGTAAAAATACAGAATATGTAAAAAGTAACTAGGTATTAGAAATTGCTTGTAGAATTTTTAGTATCACTCAAGTCTTGACAAAAACCTTTTCTAAACAGACAACACTAATGGGGATTTCTTGTTGTCTTATTTCTTATTTCACAGATTCAGGAGGTTCTCAGTGATATCCCAGAGGACGTCCTTCTGAAGGTTGTTCATTCCATCCATGGCCGTTTGAGGAAACTAGCTGACACCACCAGTGCTTATGTTGAAATAGGAAGATTTACTTTTATTTTCCCATGTAATGAACATGTATCATTTGTTTAAATACACTTGTAATAGGAATGTGGACTTTATTATCTATTTTTAGTGCGTAGTTACTTTTCACCCACCCTGTAGAATACAATAAAATAGCTGAACATGGTTCCATAGTGCAGTGGTTATCACGTCTGTAGTACACGCAGAAGGTCCTGGGTTCTAGCCTCAGTGAAACCAGGAAGATTTTCCTCAAATTCCTGCCGGTTTTACCCAAAGGATTACTGTACTTTCCGGGCTATAAGGCGCACCGGAATATAAGTCGCTCCTGACTATAAGCCGCAGGTGTCCACATTGTGACATGAGATATTTACACAGAAAGATGGTGAACAGAAAGATTATTTAAATATTTCTTTCCATACCTTCACTGCTTCTTTCCAAACAGTGCCTGTAACACGGCAGGAACACGGCTGGTTCAAAAACCCAGAAAAGTCATTGATCGCTATCTTCATCCTCCTTCTGCTCATTGAAACCACTGCAGTCTTGAGATGAGACTGCAGTGGTTTCTATGAGCAATGAGACTCAAGATATAGGCTTATCTATTACAACTTTCTGCATCAGTTATATATGACTCCAGAAAAAATCCATAGGTCTAAACCTGAACTCTCTCATGTATGTTTCTGATGTGCAGTAGAAATTGGCTCATTCTTACATTGTACTTGGTCATGTGTGAAAGTCAGAGATTTTTGGCTGGGCTTGTGTGATATTTTGTCTAATGTTACCAAGAGTTTAATACCCCTGGATCCTGAAATTTGTCTAATTGGAAATTTAATGAAGATTAATGAACCACTTAACAAATATCAAACACACTTCCTTGAAATAGCCTTGGCAGTGGCTGGAAAAATTATTGCTGTTACATGGAAGTCTGATTCTCCCATTCCTTTAACCAAATGGTACACAGAGATGAACAGTTGTGTCCCTTTAGAAAAAATAACATATAACCTAAGAGTCATATAAAACTTCTGTCAGAATTTGGCAACCTTACTTAGACTATGTACAGGGTGGGGAAGCAAAATTTACAATGAACATTTAGTTGTTTTTTCTCAGCAGACACTACGTCAATTGTTTTGAAACCAAACATATATTGATGTCATAATCATACCTAACACTATTATCCATACCTTTTCAGAAACTTTTGCCCATATGAGTAATCAGGAAAGCAAACGTCAAAGTGTGTGTGATTTGCTGAATGCACTCGTCACACCAAAAGAGATTTCAAAAATAGTTGGAGTGTCCATAAAGACTGTTTATAATGGAAAGAAGAGAATGACTATGAGCAAAACTATTACGAGAAAGTCTGGAAGATACTATTAAAGAAGAATGGGAGAAGTTGTCACCCGAATATTTGAGGAACACTTGCACAAGTTTCAGGAAGCGCGTGAAGGCAGTTATTGAGAAAGAAGGAGGACACATAGAATAAAAACATTTTCTATTATGTCAATTTTCTTGTGGCAAATAAATTCTCATGACTTTCAATAAACTAATTGGTCATACACTGTCTTTCAATCCCTGCCTCAAAATATTGTAAATTTTGCTTCCCCACCCTGTAGGTGCAATTGTAATTTAACTGGTCTTATTGTGTCATGCCATGTGTCCTTTTGAACAAAAAGTAAGAGCAGGAGCCTTTTTTTTTTTTTCGAGTGAGCGAGGGAGGGAGGGGGGCAGTAATTGTCACATTTGTTTGTTCCATTGTTCTCTTTCTTCATTTGTAAAATGAAAATTCGAAAACCAAAAGAAAATTAAAAAAAAAAAAAAAAAAAAAACAACACTGCAGTCCTCTTCTTCAGTGTTGGAGTTGAACAGCCTCAAAGGCTCCGTCACACTCCTTCTACGTCTCTCTTCCATTGTTGCTCAATGGCACTTCCGTGCAGCAGCTCTATTTCCTTCTTGGACAGACACATCGATTGGTTTTAACTTAAAAGCTGCAAAATATGCATGTCTTCGTGTGTTTTCCATGATGAGGGTTTGTGCATGACATGTAAAATGATTGTTCAAAGTTCATCTTAAACTTCTCCTCTTCATCACCCCTTCCACCTGTCTGTCTCACTTTTGCGCTTCCTGCTAGAGCACCCCCTGGAGGCCGTTAGCCTGTATAAATCTATACTCGAGCTTCATCGCTGTATAAACCGCAGGGTTCAGCGAGAAAAAAGTAGAGGCTTATAGTCCGGAAAGTACGGTAATAGACGTACCTGATACCCCATCTTCATCCACAACCTGCTTTTATTCAACTCTACAAACTCATCTCTCTCAAACTAACTTACTGTGTCTGTGTGTGGTACTGGAGCTGTACAGCAGCGAACAGGAAGGTGCTCCAAAGGGTCCTCACCATAGCCCAGAAGATCCCCGGCTGCCCCCTTCCTTTCCTGGAGGTCCTCTACAGTTCACACTGTCTCAGGAGGGCGCGGAATATTATCAGGGATGCAACGCACCCTGGTTTTCCACTTTTTGAACTTTTTATAAACAGTTTTTATCCCAGGGCCATAACTGCACTGAATACTGCTGGACATTAATTAATTGTGTGGAATGCTGAATATGATGTTTTATGTCTCTTTTATACTTCTAATAACACTCTTTTTTTTATGCTGCTTTTTGGATATTTATGCCATCAGGGTTTTCTTTTTATATTTTAGTTTTTATAGTCTTTTATATACATTATTTATACTTTTTTTTATGGCACCTAGGACGATTGCACTTTTTAATTTCGTTGTACCTGTACAATGACAATAAAGACATTCTCTATTCTATTCTATTCTATTCTATTCTATTCTATTCTATTCTATTCTATTCTATTCAAGGGATGGGGTGGTGGTCCAGAATGGATTTTTGATTCAGTTCTCGATAATCCACGCACAAACACAAACTCACATCCTTCTTATGCACACAGACTATTGATGATAAGTATGGGGACCGGGAATTTTGAATCCTTCTTCTGTTAAGTCGGTCCTCCAAGTACTCCTTCACCTCCTTGTGAAGTGGTTGGACACTGATGTGTAGGTGCACCTTACCGAAGTTTGTCACTCAATCTGATTTTCAGCTGCAGAGATAGAATACATCCCACATCATTATTATCTGTTGAAAATGCAGCACATTCTTCTCAACATCCGTTTCACCTTTTCCTGCTGGTCTGGAGTCAGGTGAACAGCTGACACTGGAGGGTCCCATAAATCATGTGTGCATGTGTCTGTCGATGTGTGTTTCTCTTTGCGCCTTGCAGGAGCTCTGTCTGTTTTGGTTGTTTCGGTCTTCATTCATGCTGGCTGTATTTTCACAGATTCAGGAGGTTCTCAGTGATATCCCAGAGGACGTCCTTCTGAAGGTTGTTCATTCCATCCTTGGCCGTTTGAGGAAACTGGTTGACACCACCAGTGCTTACATTTAAATAGGAAGATTTACTTTCATTTTCCCATGTATCATTTGTTTAAATACATTTGTCATAGGAATGTGGATTTTATTACCTGTTTTTAATGCGTATACTTTTCACCCATGCTGTAGAATACAATTAAAAAGATTAATATGGTTCCATAGTGTAGTGGTTATCACATCTGCTTTACAAGCTGATAGTCCTGGGTTTGATCCCCAGTGGAACCAGAAAGTTTTTCTTCAATTCCTGAAGGTTCTGCCCAAATGATAAATAGCGATACCCCGTCTTCATCCACAACCTGCTTTTGCTCAAGTCTACAAAAAGCAGACTAAAAAATTAATGAATGAAAGAAAGAAATTAAGCAGGAACACTATTTGTGGTGGGTGGAGACACCTGAATGTCCACGTCTAACCAGGAACTTTGAAACCTAGGTATTGTTTAATTCAGGGGTCTCAAACATGTGGCAAAATGTGGCCCGCCAAAGGTTCCAATCCGGCCCCTGGGATGAATTTGCAAAGTGTAAAAATTCCACAGTCAAGGCTGTGGAACTCATTTTAGTTCAGGTTCCACATACAGACCAATATGATCTACAGTCAAATAATAACAGCAGAATAACCTACAAAAAAGAATGACCTCAAATTTTCTTCTTAGTTTGATGTGAAAAAAATATTACACTATACCTATAAATAATGACAACTTCAAATTTTTGTCTTTGTTTTAGGATAAAAAAAATTAAACATTAAATTATGAAAATGTTTACATTTACAAACTATGCTGTGACAGTAAAATGTGAATAACCTGAACAAAGACGAACAACCTGAAATGTCTACAGAAATTCAGCACAATTTTAACTATTTCCTCTCTGTTCCTCAGTGTTTAGTGTCTTTGTAGATCTGATCCATAATGCACATGTATGAATGATAAGTTGAGGCAGAATATTGTTAAAATTGCACTTACTTTTCTTAAGAAATTTCAGTTTTTTTTCAGGTTATTCACATCTTTTTTGTTTGGAGAGTTTAGAAAAGTAAGTATTTTCATAATTTAATGGGGGGGTTTTGAACAAAAACAAAGACAAAAATTTGGAGTTGTCATTATTTATCGGTTATTATGTTATTATTTTACTGGTCCGGCCCACTGGACATTAAATCGGGCTGAATGTGGCCCCTGAAAGAAAATGAGTTTGAGACCCCTGGTTTAGGTCAACTCTTGGGTCATGGTCTACACTCTCAAAAATAGAGGTACCAGTTTGTACTTAAAAGGGTACCAATGCTTGTTGCTGGGGGTGTACTTTTTTGAGAGACATTTCTGTACCCTTTCGAAATGGTCCATTTTTGTACCTTAAGTACTTTACATAGAAAGAAAACTCTCATTTAGTTGATAATGCCATGATGTTTAACCCTTGGATGCATGAATTACAAGAACCTTAATCAAGATCTTTTTTTTTTTTGAATGATTTTATTCCTCTGTAGACATTAAAAAAAAAAAGTGATACATTTTTTTATTAAGCTATTTTTCATGGAGTTGCAAAAATGTCCACTCAGCTGGACACCATGTGTTTAATTTTTGAAGCAAAGAAACATGTATTTACTGATATACTGTGTGAAAACTATGAAATAAGAACCTTTTTTAATGCTGCTAATCTGATGTTTTCTCACATTTTAACATAGGCAAGGCAAGTTTATTTGTATAGCACATTTCAGCAACAAGGCAATTCAAGGTGCTTCACACAGGACATTGAAATAAAAGAAACAAAAAGAAACACATTTAAAACATTATAAAAGAAACATATAAAAGGTGATTAAAAACAGCGAGTAAGAAAACAACACATAAAATCAAAATAAAATAAAATAAAAATAAAAACACACACATATTAAAGTAAAAGTTGCAGTGCAGAGTTTCAAAGAGAATATAAAATTTAAAAAGTCAAAATCCTTTTAGTCAAAGGCAGCAGTGAACAGGTGAGTCTTTAACCTGGACTTAAAAGAACTCAGACTCTCAGCAGACCTGAGATTTTCTGGTAGTTTGTTCCAGATATACAGAGCATAGAAACTGAACGCTGATTCTCCATGTTTAGTTCTGACTTTGGGAACACAGAGCAGACCTGCACCAGATGACCTGAGTGGTCTGGATGGTTCATACTGGACTAGAAGGTCTCTGATGTATTTTGGGCCTAAACCATTCTGTGCTTTATATGCTAGTAAGAGAATTTTGAAGTCTATTCTCTGAGAGACAGGGAGCCAGTGCAGAGACCTCAGAACTGGGCTGATGTGGTCCACTCTCTTGGTCTTAGTGAGGACTCGAGCAGCAGCATTCTGGATCAGTTGCAGGCGTCGAATAGACTTTTTAGGCAGACCAGAGAAGATACTGTTACAGTAGTCAACTCGACTAAAGATGAAGGCATGGACAAGTTTTTCAAGGTCTTGCTGCGACATCAGTCCTTTAATCCTAGAAATGTTCTTGAGGTGATAGTAAGCTGACTTTGTAATTGTTTGTATGTGGTTTTTAAAATTCAGGTCTGAATCCATGACAACACCCAAATTCCTGGCCTGGTCTGAAGTTTTTAACTGAAGTGACTGGAGCTGTATGCTGATTTTAAGATTTTAAGTTCCTCCTTGGGTCCAAAAATGACTACCTCAGTTTTTTCTCTGTTTAACTGAAGAAAGTTATGGCCCATCCATTCAGATATTTGCTCCATGCATTTACCCAGTGCTTGTATGGGGCTATGGTCACCTGGGGACATTGAAATGTAGAGCTGTGTGTCATCTGCATAGTTATGGTAATCTATTTTGTTTTTTTCTATGATCTGAGCCAGTGGAAGCATGTAGATGTTGAACAGAAGGGGCCCCAGGATGGAGCCTTGGGGGACTCCACATGTAATTTTGGTCTGCTCAGATTTAAAGTTACCTATTGACACAAAATAATCCCTGCCCTTTAAGTAGGATGCAAACCAATCAAGAACTGTGCCAGATAGTCCCACCCAATTTTCCAGTCGATCAAGTAATATATCATGGTTGACTGTGTCGAATGCAGCACTAAGGTCCAGTAACACTAAAACTGAAGATCTGCCATGATCTGTGTTTAAGCGAATGTCATTAAATACTTTGAGCAGAGCTGTCTCAGTGCTGTGATGTGGTCTAAAACCTGACTGAAAGACATTAAAGCTGCTGTTGACTGTTAAGAAGTAATTCAGCTGTTGGGACACAGCCTTTTCAATGATTTTACCTAAAAAAGGAAGATTTGATATCGGCCTGTAGTTGTTCATTGAGGTCTTTTCTAGTGTGTTCTTTTTTAGGAGCGGCTTAATAACAGCTGTTTTCAGGGTCTGTGGGAAGACTCCTGAGCTTAGAGACACGTTTACAATCTCTAACAGGTCAGATGCCATGACATGTGAAACTTTTTTGAAAAAATCTGTGGGTAAAACATCTAGACAGCAGTAGGAAGAGCTCAGCTGGTGTAGAATGTCCTCCAGATTTTTGTCATTGATTGGATTAAAGTGTGTAAGGGTGTTTAAATGGTTTTCAGACAGCACAGATCCTGAACCTGGTGTTGAGGAATTCACGGCCTGTCTAATGCTGAATTTTTTCTGTAAAGAACAAAGCAAAGTCATTGCAGGCCCTGGCTGAGTGAAGTTCAGGTGCTATTAACACAGGGGGGTTTACATACTCTAATACTAGTCATTATTCACCTCATGGAGATAATATGCAAAAGAAAAAAAACACACAAAAAAAAAATGTTTTTGTTAATTACAGTCTAATAATAACAAGGAACTGATTTACACTCAAACATGTTAGATCAGGTTTATCAAGAACAGCAAAGTTACAGTAATGTTATTAATTGTAGTGTATGGGATGGTGCATAAGTGTCTACTGTGTTGGCTGATATGGAACTAAAACAACAAAATCCATAAATATACAAGAGAACAGCTGTAGAATAATTGTCCACTGTAGTGACCAGTATGCATGAAAGGGTTAAAGTTCGAACCGGTGGCCTAATTGAGAAAAAAAAAAAAAAACAGCATAGGCAAGCTACGACATCAAGACATGGAGGTGTGAATGAAAACTTGATAAAAAAGAGATTATGGCAATAATCAGAGGTTCTAATAAGCTAAAGAAATTACACTGGTCAACAACAAATTTATTGTTTAAGTTTTCTGAGCTGATTTAGGATAATTTTGGTGTGCTGAATCCAAAAATCACATTAATTTTGCTCAGTCAGGTCAACTTTCTGAACTATGCTACATATTGGCTTTTTAACATTTTTGCTTACATTTATGGGCATTTTCACATCATATGATACAAAATTCTTTCATATTTCTTGCAATAAACGAGTTCTGAAGATTTTACTTTTGCCAATTTATGATTTTTTTTTTTTTTTAATATTACAGGTGAATGAAATGGCTTCGACTAGATCTTCCAAAAATAAGCCTGACGTATTCTGCTACATCTGCGGTGATGTAGCACTGCGACACGGTGGTGCAGTGGTTAGCACTCGTGCCTCACAGCAAGAAGGTCGTGAGTTCGATTCCAACACCAGTCGATGGGGGTGGGACCTTTCTGTGTGGAGTTTGTGGGTTCTCTCCGGGTACTCCAGTTTCCTCCCACCATCCAAAGACATGCACTAATAGGTTAATTGGTTAATCTAAATTGCCCATAGGTGTGAATGTGAGAGTGATTGATTGTCTCTATATGTTCAGCCCTGCGATGAACTGGCGACTTGTCCAGGGTGTACCCCGCCTTCGCCCCTATGTAGCTGGGATAGGCTCCAAGCGACCCCAGTGACCCTAGTGACAATAAAGCGGGTTCAGAAAATGAACTAGAAGCACTCGGAGAGCGCAGACCTCCGCCAAGGCTGATCAGTGGCCCCCCCGTGGGCCCCCCCACCCCCAATCACCACCAAAATTTAATCATTTCTTCCTTATCCCATTTCCAACAAACCCTGAAAATTTCATCCAAATCTGTCCATAACTTTTTGAGTTATGTTGCACACTAAGGGACAGACAAACAGACAGACAAACAAACAAACAAACAAACCCTGGCAAAAACATAACCTTCTTGGCGGAGGTAATGAATGAAAAGTTTGTAACACTTAATAAATACATCCTGTTAGAAAATGATTTTTTTTCTCTTAAAACCTATTTTGGGTGAGAACTATATAAAAAAAATCAACTGATAAAGTCACAAAAATGTAATCAATTTTGTGAGAAGATCAAATTTTTCAAAATCAAATTAGCAAAAAAACCTGACCTGATTGAGAAAAACAGATGTTATTTTTGGATTTAGCGGTGCAAAATGGTCCTAATTCAGTTGAAAAAACCTAGACAACTTGCAAAAAACAATTTTTTGTAACCCAGTGTTATTAGGCTATTATCGTTGAGCTAATTGAGCTATTAAATTAAAACACAAATTATTATTAAATATAATATAGAGTAATTACAGTATGATATATAATAAATAATGCGCTAAGCCTAATGTTTGAACTATAATTAGGCCTACTGTTCAGTTCTCCTAGCCTATAGCCTATTCTCATGGTCTACACACATTTTTTAACGCTGCAGGGTACCTTATAGTACACGTTTGTACTTTACTTAACTTTGGACCCTTTTTCATAGTCTAAAGGTGCAATTCTGGCCTCCTAAAGACCAATATTGTACTTTTGAGAAAACATTCTTAAAAAATGTACTTACAGGTACATAAATGTTCTGATCTCGTACCTCTATTTTTGAGTCTACTCCGGGGGTGTCCAGTCCTGGTCCCCGAGGGCTGGTATCCTGCATGTTTTAGATGTTTCCCTCTTCCAATACACCTGATGGTCATTATGAGGCTTCTGCAGAGCTTGAGGATAAGCTTATCATTTGAATCAGGTGTGTTGAAAGAGGGAAACATCTAAAACATGCAGGATACTGGCCCTCGAGGACCAGGACTGGACTGGTCTGCTCACTGTCCCTCAGCCCACCACACCTTCGACCCGTCACCATCAGGTTCTCATGTACGCAGCCTTTCCTCTAGTGATGCTAAAGTGACTCGACTCGAAGCTTGTTTCAATCTCATGACCCATGTAGCTTTATTTGACACGTACACCATGTGACTGGATCGAACGCTGATTCAGTGGTTACGGTTCACGCTTCACTGGTGATAAATCTGTATGAGGGATTTGATGAGAACATAAACAAAACAAGTGGATCAATAAATCAATGTGTGATTTGTCCACATCATCAAATCAAGATGAACCTCTAAGGTTCAAGGTTCATGGTATCTTTATTATCCCTGAAGGCTATTTGTTTTGCAGCTAGCAGAGCAGTCATCAAGTAGACAACAGACAAATACAACAATAAAGGCATAAATAATTAAATAGTGTCATTAACCAGCTGGATGGCAGATGGAATAAAGGATTTTGAACCTATTGTTTCTGCACAGTGGCTGCCTCTGTTTCTTTGATTATGAGAAGACCTCATTTGCATATGTCTGTAAACTTTTTTGTATGAATCTGTGTATGAATAGCTGACATGTAGCCATTTGCATCTCGATACAAATACGCTGTCACAAAGGAAAGAGCAGTAATCAACAGTAAAATGCCATAAAATAAAATGACAGTATGAAGAGTTGTTGTACGGATCGCGTTAAATGGGAGATGAATGTGTGACTTTGACTAGTTCTAAAATGTCGGATGAACATCATAAATCATACATCATGAACCAAAATGGAGAAGAAGAGGAAATGTAATGTTATTAGTTGTCTGCTTAATCTTTACATTACAAGGTGTTTTGCTTGAAGAGTCTTTTTATTTTTGCAAGTCTAAGTAATATTCAGAGTGATATTCTTATATAATAGTAATGTTCTTTTTATTTTAGAGGTACTGAAGTAGGGCTGCTCGATTATAGAAAAAAACAATAATCACAGTTATTTTAGCAATAATTGAAATCCCGATTATTAAAAACGATTATTTGTTAACCTTAAAGTTGTTTATTTTTTTTCCTTGCAAAACAAAGTAAAATATACTCTTTAAACATAAAAAAAGCTTTAAAACACTCAAACAAAGAATGTTCACTTTTGTATGAAACAAAAAAAAATCTTTGAATCCAAATAAGTATGCTGTAAATTCAAGTATGTTTCCTTTTGTAAACAAATAGTGCACTGGAATTAAACTGCAATAGACTTGCCATAGAACTGAAGCAATAAAAAAACCTCACGTAAAGTGCAAATTATAAATTCAAGTATGTTCAGTGTAGTAGCAGCTCATGTAAAATGATGTCTTGAAGGCAAAACCTCGCGTTTGTCCAGTGTATTCACCAGTTGTCTGAAGCCCCTGTTGTCAGTGGTGTTAATGGAACACATACCTTTAACCAGGTAATGGCCAATGGATTCTGTTTCCTTTTCTCTCCGATGTTGATGAGTAGGGAGTTGCAGCATAAAGAGATTCGGAGACTGAAGATTGCATTGTGGACGAAGTTGTAGACGGAGTTTTGCTTTTTTTGTGTTCTGGTTTTTCATAAGATTATCATAAAGGTCGTGGTGGTTCAACTTTAGATGGTTAAAAAGGTTTGTGTCATGTCGGCTTTTGGACTTTGTCTGTCTTTTCTGTTTTGTTTGTCATTTCCTGTTTTATTTTGTTAAGTTTCCCTCATGTGTCTTGTCTGGTGTCTTTACTTCCTTTTGTGTTTACCTTTCACCTGATTACCTGACTCCTCCCTGATTATCTCCACCTGTGTCTCATTGTCTTCCCACCCTCTTGTGTATTTAAGCCCTGTGTTTTCCCCTGTTCCTTTGCCAGTTTGTGCTCTACAACTCGTTGTGTTCACTTACCAGCATTACTTGGATCCTGTTCGTTTGTATGCCGTGTTTGACCCGTTTTCGTCCCTCGACCATCGATTCAGCCTGACCTTTTCCTGCCTGCCTGTTCCCGACCTGGTTCGTTACCCGACTTTGTCTCTGCCTGCTCCCTTTTATACCTCAGCCTCCAACGTTCACCTGTGTGTCGACCTCCGCCTGGATATTCACCGTGAGTTTGCCTGTTCCCCATGTACCGTTGCTTTATTGATTGTCTTTCCGTGTATGACCTGGCTTGTCTATTGACCACCCTCTGTCTGTCCCTAGTGGGGATTCCGTGGGGGTTTTCCCGACTCGGCCGAGTCGGCCGTCTGTCAATCCCACCCGCAGTCCAGACGTTTACCCCCAGAACCGGAGGCCTCTCTGAAGTCAAAGATTCTCTGTGTAGAGTTATTTCCTCTGTGAAAGTGTTTAATAAAAACACTAAATCTTATTTGGCATTTGTGGTCTTGCTTTTGGGTTCTGCCTTTGTACTCAGCCTATTACAGTTTGTTGCGTTACTGGTCGGTGTGGACACAACTACGAAAACACTTGTTGTACGTGGTGTGTTTTTGCTTTTCGTCTTCTTCATCAAACCCAAAGTGATTCCATACAGTTGAATTTGACTTGCCTTTTTTTGTTTACTAAGCGCTTCTGCTGTGATTCTCCTGCCATTTCCCAAGACCGCTAGGTACAACTGTCCTGGTGGCGTGGACCTGCCAGCTAGCTGGCAGCTGTAGCTTAGAGGGGGGTGGGGCAGCTCATGGTAGCTTGCATGCGCGTGAGTTAAAACAACTCAAAATTAATCATCGTTTTTTCTCGATTACATAATTTTTGTAATCGTTGAGTGTAATAATCGAAATTGTAATTGAATTTCGATTAATTGCAAAGCCCTATACTGAAGTGTCAGGTTTGATTCGTGTGTGGTTTTGACTGAACTCACACCTGTCTGTGCTGAACTTAGAGAAAAGGTTAGATTCTACCTAAAAGACCTAATTTTATAGCTTCAGAAAGTAGTTGTGGTAAAGAGAGTCGAGCAGAAAAACTAGATTATGAACTAAGGGGATTTTTGTGGTCAAGACATGCTAGCCTAATAGTGCAGGTGTTAAACAAGAGCTGTGCACATGCAAAAGCATGTGCTTTTCTTAGAATTAGCTTATGGAGTGACTGACATGTTCTGCCCAGTAACTACCATTAACTAATAATAAGCAAACGATGAATGAGGCCATTGAATAATGGGAGTCTCCAAGAGTCCCTAAAGACTATAAAAAGTAATAAAGGAAACTCTTTTTTTTGGCGGGCTTTTTCTTTCTGTGACGAAATGTGTGTTTGATGCTAGATACTTTTTGTAACTTTTGCTCATTTTTCCTGAAGCAGTAAATCAAGCTATTGTTTTAACTTTTTAAAACCTCAAACCTTCTTTTTGGTGAGTTCTTCTTTTCTCCTGGTTTGATCCTTCCATCCGAAACATAACTGGTGAGTTAATTTAAATTACATGACCCCCCCCCTCTGGTAAGCAGCCTAAGTGGAGTAGTCCAGAGCCTAAAAATCTCTAGAACACGCAGCCTTTTGTCCAGATAACCGGAGATTTTTGGTTCCGAGGTGGTTTAAAGTTAAAAGAAACTGGGGCAGTAGTTCATTAACCGAAATTAATTGTGGTTTTTGAGATTTACTGCTTGCTGCTTGTTTGTTTTGAACCTATTGTTTCTGCACTCTGTGTCTTTGACCAGGAGAAGACCTCATTTGCATATGTCGGCAAACTTTATCGTATGAATCTGTGTATGAATAGCTGACATGTAGCCATTTGCATCTCGATACAAATACACTCTCACAATAGAAAGAACAGCAATCAACAGTAAAATGACAGTATGAAGAGTGGAAGATGCTTAGGCTATGCAAATACGCAAACTTAACACCAAAACTTCAAATCCAAACTCCTGGTCTGGCTCGCTGAATGTACCCTGCAGGATTATGGGTAAATATTTCTGTTGGCCAGTGACCCGACTGTCATCCTCCTTCCATTGTGCAGTATGGTTTGTACATTCCCGTCTGTATGTGGAAGAACAACCACCTCCAAGGAGGTTCCTAGAGAGTTGGACATTTGAATATTTCAACATGCAGGACTAAGCAGTTCAGAAAATGAATAAATTAATAAAATCCTTCCTCATGCACACGTTTATCTTCTGTAAATGCAGTATTGTAGTCTCCAACACTCAGCACTACATAAGACAAGGCTGAAACTTTGAGTATCATTATTGTGGAATGAATGTACACCTTTCATGCAGTATCTTGTGTTTAATTTATTGGAAAAATTGTGTAGTTTCAGAATATAACATCCAAAAATGTGTATGACTTGTCCTTGTGTGACTTTTTGCATGACGTTTGCTGAAAAGTGGGCGAAAATTACCCTTTTTCAGTGACAAATAATTGGAAAACCCATATTAATCCTGTTGCTGCTTGAAAGTCTTCATTGAACTTGCTTCCATTTAACTTTAGAAGCAGAGCTTATGGTCTGGCCTTAAGAATGAGGATCAGTTTCAGTGATTTCAGTTCAAAGTCAATGACGTCATATCAGCCAGTTCCTCAAAAGACGTCCCGTGACAATTTTGTTTGAATTTTTTGGCTTCCGGCTACGAATTGGACTTATAATTCTTTATGTAGAGTTGATATTATCATAAATCTGTCTGTATTCTACACCATTCTCTTTCTTTTTCTGTTGTGAATAAAGCATTACCCAACAATTCAGTATATTCTAATATTAGATAAGTCAAATCATTACTTTTACTAACCCCACCCCCATCAGTTTTTAGTTTGTGAAAAAAATACATACCATTGTAAAAAAAAAAAAAAAAAAACAACTTTTCAATATCTAGCCTCAAAAATGTAATCAATTCTGCCCACCTACATGGGCTACAATTAGTTTAGATTATTTAGGCCCATTTACTGTCCTAAAGTGAGATCAAGTTTTTTTTACAACCACATTTTCATATTCGTTTTTGAAACTGCCCACCAATTTGTTAGATTTGCTCTGTCAATGATGAAGCCAGTTTAAGCAGAGATTTTGCATAAATGATTTCAGATTCAGATTCCTGAGGAAAATTTGACCCTAAACTGACATATTTTCAGTCCATAACCAAGAACTGGAATTTTTGCCCCTAATGCCACTAAAATGCAACTCAACCTTGTCTTATGTATAATCATGTAAATTCATTCATGTTGTGTTGAGAAATCAGATGTTTAAATTTATGCGTCACCTGAATCATTCAGAAAATACTGTAATTTTATTGCTGACCAATCTTGTATATAGTGCTGTATGTTACACATGTTTGTTCTGGAAACACTAGTATGACTGCCTCTTGAAAGTATAGAGTTTTGTTTTTGTTTTTTTGTTTTTTGTATTATTGTGTTTGTATTTATCTTTTTGCTTTTTAACCCTTTCATGCATGAATTGTGAGAACCTTAATTTTGTGAGTGTTGAGTGTTTTTATCCCTCTTTAGGCATGAAAAAAATAATGCAATTGAAATAGCTTTTTATGAACCTATTTTTCATGGAGTTGTAAAAATGTCTACTCAGCTAGATACCAGGTGTTTAATTTTTGAAGCAAAGAAACATGTTTTTACCGACACACTGTGTGAAAACTATGAAATATTTATTTATTTATTTTTTTTTTTTTAAATGTTGTTAATCTGATGTTTTGTCACATTTTAACATACTCACTTTATGGGGATTATATGCAAAAAAAAAAAAAAAAAACATAAAAAAAAAAAAAAAATAATGTTAATGACAGCCTAACAACAATAACAAGCACCTGATTTACACTCCAACATGTCTCTGCAGATCAGGTTTATCAACAGTAAAGTTACAGTAATGGTATGAATTACAGTGTATGGGATGATACATAAACGTACTGTGTTGGTTGATATGGAACTAAAATAATAAAATCCTTGAAAATACGATAAGAGAACAGCTGTAGAATAGCTGTCCACTGTAGTGACCACTACGCATGAAAGGGTTAATGTGGACCATGAGTCTGAAATAAAGCGTATCTATCTATCTATAAAAGATATGAAACAAGGAGTCTGTGGTCGTTTCATAAAATCAAACGTCTGTCTTGAAACTGCATCTCGCACAAAATATGTGTTTCATTTGAGTCTGAAAGCTGCACTTTGTTACATCCTGTGGCATATGAGGAGTTTTACTGCAGCCGGTGTAACTCATTGGCCATTATCATAAAACGGCACATGGAGCGCAGCCTCTCTGAGCTGTGAAGTGATATAACGCTTCTGAATATTTCAAGTTGCTTCTTGATGGATTGATGTTAGCGGGAGGAGCAGTGACAGAAACAGTCCGCCAGTAGCAGTTATTATTTATCAGACATTCTGTTGGAAATGTCTGCATGTCATTCTGTTTTATGTTGAACAAATTTTAGACACACAATATGACATTATACCTGCAGCGCTCCATCTGGACAGTACATGTATGAACATGTGTGTGTTCTACCATATCAGCCTTTACCCTTATGTGCACTTTTCTTTTTACAAGTCATGGGTTTGATTTGTCAGTAGTGAGATGCAAAAACTGGTCTGCAAAAACATTTCGGATGACAAAAGTGTATGCCATTTTGTGATGATTGAAAAAAAACTACTCAGCGGCTGAATGTGATAAATTTCAGGGAGCGGTAAAATTGGCATTTCCAAATAAAATGTTCTTTCATTTCACCAATTTTGATGGGCGCTTTTTGTCGATTGGGGGAAATTGACCTGTTTTTTTATAGCACTTTGAGAGTAAAAAGGCACCTATTCAGAGACGCTGTGGGGAAAATTCAGGAATTTCACATTCACTTTACATTACAAATGGGATGATAGTGATGTAAAATGGTCAATGTGTGACGACTGTCTCTGAAAATATCACAGTTTTTTTGGCTCCCCAACTTATTTTATTGAGTTTTTTTGGCACAGGTAACATATATACAACACGTCTTTGTATATGAAAAGATATAAAGTCAGTAACTTAGGTGACAGCCATATACAAAAGGGTCATTCCATTTAATTTCAAGTGGTCCCCACCTGACCCTCTCTGATTTTTCTAAATTTTTACATACTTATAGAACATTCTACAGGGTGGGGAAGCAAAATTTACAATGAACATTTAGTTGTTTTTTCTCAGCAGGCACTACGTCAATTGTTTTGAAACCAAACATATATTGATGTCATAATCATACCTAACACTATTATCCATACCTTTTCAGAAACTTTTGCCCATATGAGTAATCAGGAAAGCAAACGTCAAAGAGTGTGTGATTTGCTGAATGCACTCGTCACACCAAAGGAGATTTCAAAAACAGTTGGAGTGTCCATAAAGACTGTTTATAATGGAAAGAAGAGAATGACTATGAGCAAAACTATTACGAGAAAGTCTGGAAGATACTATTAAAGAAGAATGGGAGAAGTTGTCACCCGAATATTTGAGGAACACTTGCGCAAGTTTCAGGAAGCGTGTGAAGGCAGTTATTGAGAAAGAAGGAGGACACATAGAATAAAAACATTTTCTATTATGTACATTTTCTTGTGGCAAATAAATTCTCATGACTTTCAATAAACTAATTGGTCATACACTGTCTTTCAATCCCTGCCTCAAAATATTGTAAATTTTGCTTCCCCACCCTGTATGATGGAAAAAATTCAAAATTTCAAGGCTGAATTGTAAATAGTTCCAAAGTTATGACCATTTGTAGTAGGTAGGGGGGACCCTAAAATTGCGACCAAAATTAAGACTTGAAATTTTCGTCTATTTTCAGGCTTCTATAACTTCTGAACAACAAGAGCTAGAGGTCTGAAATTTTCAGAATCATTTGACAGGAATCTATAGTCCCAAGAAATGTGAAAATATTTACTTAAAATGTATAATTGCATGTTACAGAGAATGACAAAGTTGAGATTTTATCCATCGTGAACTTCTAAAATGCTACATTTGGACACTCATTACACAAAAACTAATCATCATATTCATTAGATATTTTATGTGCTATATCTTGGCTACTTAGGGAATGGATCTGTGTAAAATGAAGGTCCTATGTTATGTTATGTATGATATATGAACAGCTGAAAATCAAAAATATCTGTCCGACCTTCGGATTCAAAGGTCAATATCAGCTTGTGGGATAGGTAGGATCACAAAATAAAAGACACCATGTGAAAGTACAGGAATTGCCCCAAAACGTTCATATTTAATTTGAACATTGAATATAGAAGGATTTATAGAAGCAAGTGGTGCTTGGTGTCAAAATTTAGGGCAATTCCTGCACTTTCACATGGTGTCTTTTACTTGTAAATTTTGACACCAAGCACAATTTGCTTCTATAAATCCTTCTATGTTAAATGTTCAAATTAAATATGGACGTTTTTGGCTAAAATCTGAGAGGGTCAGGTGGGAAATTTTCTTAAAATCTGCTGATTTCATATAGAATGACCCAAAAGCAAAATAAAACAACCTCAACAAAGAATAAAACAGACAACAAACAATACCTCGACATTAACCCATAAAGACTCAAACAGCCCCCGGTGACCAAAACCAGCTACTGATCTAAACTGTTTAATACCTGTTGATCCACTAATCCTATCAATACATGTAAATAATTGGTGTAAAATACAGATTATCATCTTTTCATGGTCATCAGATATGACCCATTTGGACATTCAGAGGCTCCATAGTGAACACGGAAACACTGTCATCTTCTACAACATTCATTCACCAGTAAAACCCATGGAGTTGGATCAATGACAGTGGATGGACACACTTGTTTTATGCTCAATTATTGATATATTTGTTGAAAATGTCACTTTTGCTTCAGTTTTCTCTTGTTTCTGATTTAATAACCTTTGAATTTACTCTGAGCTTTAACGAACATTAACATGATCAGCTGATTAAATACAGGAAAATACCTAATTTAAACAGAAAAAACAAAAAATGCAAAGGATAATGTTGTAATAAATAATGATAAATAACTTCAAAAAAGTTAAATAGAGAGAAAAAAATGATTTGGGAACTGCCACAAAAGTAGTATTGGGTCTTTATGGGTTAAACTAAACCACAGTCTTTTCCTAATACTAACTAAATGACTTTTATTCCCTAATAATCAGTTAAAGGAATTTGATGAGACACTCTCTCTTGTTGTTCTGAATGTTGAAGTTTTTTGGGTTGTTTGGTAACCCATAAAGACCCAAACAGCCCCCAGTGACCAAAACCATCTACTGATCTAAACTGTTTAATACCCGTTGATCTGGTAGTGGCCGATTACACATGTTGAATTGGCTGAAAAAACTGGCGATGGCATTAACGACGACCGATTGCATGAAACACACCAAACAGACTCATGTCACTGACCTCACCAGACTGCCCGATGACGTCCGATCGCTGAAAATCAGTTTGGTGTGTCTTCGCCTTTAAATGTAACTTGTAGAAACCTGTAGGAACCCTGTATGTCAGGGGTCTCAAACTCATTTTCTTTCAGAGGCCATATTCAGCCCGATTTGATCTCCAGTGGGCCGGACCAGTAAAATAATAACATAATAACCTATAAATAATAACAACTACAAATTTTTGTCTTTGTTTTACTGCAAAAATAAATAAATAAATAAATAAATAAATAAATCATGAAAATACTTACTTTTATAAACCATCCAAAAAAAATATGAATAACCTGAAAAAACTGAAATTTAAATTAAAAAAACGTAAGAAAAATAAGTGCAATTTTAACAATAAAATGCCTCAACATATCATTTTTTTTTTTTTTTTATTCACTTTTTTAGTGACATTCTGCATCAATTTTGACAAAGATATTCATTTTAAATGTCATCAACATTATATTAGTCGAAATGTCCCTTTTTTTTTTTTAACAATGAAACAAACAGAACATAAACAAGTAGGGAGTGAATTGCAGTTATTACATTTACTATATCTAATATTCTATACAAAACTAAAAGCATCAAAGTCCGGTCTGCGTGGCATGATGTATTCCATCCATTTCTTCCACCGTGTATGAAACAAGTCCTTCTTATAGTTCACCTCTGCAGTAAGTCTCTCCATCTTCTATATGTCCACTGTAATGTCCATCCACATGCTCAGCGTTGGGCTTTCTGATGAAAGCCATTTTCTTGTGATGGCCGGATGGCTTTTTGGCCGCTATTAGCAGGATATTAAATAAATATTTGTCTCTCTTTGGCCATCCTTCTGGTATAAGTCCAAAAAATAAAGATTTACATTCAAAGGATAAGTGGCTCCCGATAATTTCTTGTGTTTCCTTATGTATTTCCTTCCAGTAATTTTCAATAACTGAACAATTCCAGAAGAGATGATAATGATTTGCATTTGTATTACCACATTTTTTCCAGCAAATTGGGGCGTTATCTCTATAGTGGGACTTTTGATGTGGTGTAATGAAATATCTAATCAAGCTTTTCCCGCCAAACTCTTTCCGACTCTGTGAACTACTACACTTCCATTGATATTCCCAGACTCTTATCCACTCTTCTTCTGTCAGATCCAGTCCTCCCTCTATTTCCCATTTTGTTTTAACTTATCATTTCTACATGTGCATTATGGATCAGATCTAGAAACACTTAGTAACAGGCAGAAAATTGTTAAAAATTGTGCTGAATTTTCTTTAGACATTTCAGGTTGTTCATATTTGATCAGGTTATTCACATTTTATTGTTTCAGGATAGTTTGTAAATGTAAGTATTTTCATAATTTAATGTTATTTTTTGCACTAAAACAGAAAAAAAATTGACGTTTGTATTATTTATAGGCATAGTGTAATATTATTTTTCTCACATCAAAAAGCAAGAAGAAAATATGGAGTCATTATTTTTTGTAGGTTTTTATGCTGTTATTCCAGACTGGAACCATTTGGCCCCTGGTCCGCATGTTTGAGACCCCTGATGTATATAAAAGGGCGTAGTGGTGAGCAATGCCAACCACGAAAGCATGAAAGAAGAGCGCAGTCTAAGAACAGTAATGGATTTTTTATGCTTTGTGCCACTGAAATCTATGTTCGAATCCTAAATTAGGTGGAGCCACTTCTGATTTTCCCATGAAAAGAGCTTTCTGCCCCTCTTACTAAGCTGTGGTTTAAAGGCAGGAGCTCAGACAGAGGCTGTTTACTGCTGTTTAAGCCTTTCTGGATATTATCAGAGGCTTCGGTGTGGTCTGGGGGACACTGGCCTCTGAACTTCTGCCAATGTTTAATTTGATCAAATTGAAGTCGATCAAACCGATACTGACAGACGACACGGTCTGTGGACGACCAGAGGAAGGACGTCGTTGAATGACTTTCAGTTTACCCGGCAGAGGAAATGTTCACTGGACGATTAGAGGCAGAGAAAACCGATTAGATGTGTGTGAGTTTGGAAATGTCACAGCCGGAGTCTCCTGGGTTCTTTCATAATCTTCACACTTGGAGTTCTACATAATGGATGTGTGTGCGTATGTCGTACACTCCACTAAGAAGCACATGTGACGACAGTTACAGACCAAAGACTTCTTCTCATATGAGACAGAAGACTGTTCGAGTGAGAAGAATTGAACCCTTTCATGCATAGTGGTCACTACAGTGGACAGTTATTCTACAGCTGTTCTATTGTATATTCATGGGTTTTGTTGTTTTAGTTCCATATCAGCCAACACAGTGGACACTTATGCATATGTAACTTTGCTGTTCTTGATAAACCTGATCTGCAATAATATGTTTGAGTGTAAATCAATTGTTATTAGACTGTAATTATCATTTTTTCTTTAACAAAATGGGTTTTTTGTATATTATCTCCATGAAGTGAGTAATTACTAGTATTAGAGTATGTTTAAATATGAGAAAACATCAAATTAGCAGCATTTAAAGAGTTTCTATTTCATAGTTTTCACTGTATATCAGTAAATACATGTTTCTTTGCTTCAAAAATTAAATGCATCGTATCCATTTGAGTGAACATTTTTGCAGCTCCATGGAAAATAGGTTCATAAAAAGCTGTCAATTGTTTTTTATTCATGCCTGAAGGGTATAAAAACAGGGGGGGGGAATCATGATTAAGGTTCTCATAATTCGTGCATGAAAGGGTTAATAAATCCAGTTTCTTTTTCTTGATCCATCAGTCATAGAGTGTCATTTCTTCAGTTTTCACATGTTCACAACTAGCACAAATACAGACAAACTGCATGTTCTGATATGAAATTATTATCAATGATTTCTTATATCACTGGTCTACAAGGAAAATGCTTCCAGAATAAAAGTAATGAAATTTTACCACATGAGAGTCACTGATAAAGAAAAGTCAAGTCAAAAATGCTGGTTGGTTGAACTTTCCAAGATACAGCCTTGGGTCAAAATGTGAAACTCAAGAATTAATGTGAGAATGAGTTTGACTCAAAAGGAATATTTGTCTCAGAGCTACAAGATCTACTTCAAAACACTGTCTGCACATTAGAATACATTCACTTTACAGGTTCTATTTAGTGGAAGATTTATAAAACTATTATAGAAATGTACATAAACCAATATATATGTGTAATAACACTTTATCATATACCTTGAAAACATCAGCAAACCGGCACTTTTGTCATTTATTTTCCAATTAATCTTATTAAAATACATAACATTTAGCACATTTAATCTCTGAAGCAAATCATTTCTAAAAAATTGTAGACCAGTGTATTTTAGGGCAGTGGTCCCCAACCTTTTTTGTACTACGGACCGGTTTCATGCATGGAAATTTTCTGCGGACCAAGTAGAGGTGCGGGGGTTCCAATAACAAAAACCTTTGTCAGTTCAGAACATGTGATCTGAAACACTTACACAGTAAAATCGCCAGTGTTTATATCACACTTAAAGAGTTAATTTTAACACTACCTCAGTGAACATATGGTCCCTATCTACAAAGTGTAAAATTTACACTGAACATAGAGTTCCAATTCCAGAGTCAATTTTACTCTAGTAAGAGTTAATATTTTACACTACACTAATTAGTGTCAATCAAGTTTTACACTATGTGAGAAGTAACACCCATAGTGTTATTCACATTCAACACTGAAGAGTTAAGTGTTAAGAAATAACTTTTCCAGTGTTAAACCTACTTAACACTACATGTTGATAAATAAATTACTCCAAAGAGTGTTGATTTTTCACTGTCTCCTACCAGTGTTACATATGATGTACTACAGTCCCAGTGTCTGCAGGGGTGAAAAAAGGTACAATTATTTCTGTTCCCAATTTATTCCAAATAAAAATGAAATATCGCAATTAAAAGTAAACATAAAATGACATGTAAAATGAAAGCCGCGACCTGATATCATGTTATCCATTTGAAATTCGGTATTTGAAAACACCAACATTGAAAACGACGACGTAACTTTATTCTTGCACAGATTCTGCTTGGATGGAATAACAAAAGCAAGAGTTTATTTACACAAACTTACAAACGCAGTTTTTCGATGCGAGGAAGATGGTGACGCCAGAGTCCAACTTCTCACTCAGTTTGAGCACGGAGGTCGGTGGGCGGGGCTTTTCAGAGTCATTATTTTTAACACTGAAAGGTATCTTGCTCTTATCAGTGTTGAATTAACTTTGAGAGTCAATTTACTTTAACACTGAATATATGACACTGACAGAGTAAAACCTCTGTTAACACCAATTATTTTCACCAACACTGGAAGTTATCTTGTTAAATTTTACTCTGTCCATTGTTGGAATAACTTCGAAAGAATTAAAATACTTTGACACTGCATTTTTTACACTGGTAAATTTACTGTGTACACTGTATATCAGACAATTCCAATGATTCTACAGCAGAAAACCAACTCACCCTAATGCAGAACCAGTGGAACCCTGGACTTGTTTCCCTGGAACTAGACGGTCCCATCTGGGGCTGATGGAGACCCACATTCCAACTGTGTTCCGTATATAAACCCAGCCTCACAAAGATATGAGGTTGGAAACAGAAGAAGGACTCTCAGGGCTTTTGTGGTGATATCCACATATTCTGCTTTGACTTGAATCCAGAATGCACAGAGGTCTGAAGTCGTCTCAAACATGGATGGATGTGTCGCAGCAGTTTGGAGGTGCTTGTGTGTCAGCTGTTGTGATGAACCTGTAACTCAGGCAGGAATCCTCATATTTCCTTCTAAATGCAGTTTTCTGTTTGCAGGCAGTCTGTGACCCTTCTGCAGCCTCATCGTTTCCTCGTTTCTTCCTGAAGAAGTTCTCCAGTGAATTTGGTTTTTGGCTCATTTCTTTAGCTTGTGTTACTACTGATTCATGAAATGGCACCAGAGTCAAGAGCGGCTGAGACGAGGGTCACTTCAAAATAAAATCTCCGCAAGACTAATGGAAAAAATTGCTTTCATAGTAACCACCATTTTTTTTTCTTTGCGGCCCGGTACCAAATGATCCACGGACCAGTACCGGTACTGGGGACCACTGTTTTAGGGTAATTACTTTAAGACTTCAATAAGGTCAGTGTAAATCAATGGAAAGGAGTTGCAGTGTTAACCCAGGGGTGTCAAACATGAGGCCCGCTGGCCAAAAGGTTCCATTCCAGCCTGTGGGAGGAATTTGCAAAATTACATTGAAGATCTTAAATGTCAAGGGTGTCAAACTGGTTTTAGTTCAGGTTCCACATACAGCCCAACTGTGATCTCAAGTAAAGCAAGTGGTGCCAGGCACAACAAGCCCCACCAAGTATTGTAGCTTGTTTTGGCATCGATCCAGCTGATGTCATCATTTCTATGCATGTGCTGATGTCAGTATACCAATTGCCTCTATATATGTGCCAACTTTGAAGTAAATTGAAACCAAATTGATGTTTTATAAACATTTGAAATTCCACCCATTATAAGTAAATGGGGAAAAAAACAAGATTTTGAAAATTCATTAAAAAATGTAACTTTGACCTACTGTTCCCAAAGTGTAAAAACATCTATTCTGGGTCACTGACAATATCTAAACCCAATTTGGTATGAATTCAACCAGCAGTTTTGCTGCTAGCAGGTTAACAAACAAACAAACGAGTGGTTCCAGGTACAACAAACCCCGCCCCTCACATGTATTGTAGCTTGTTTTGGCATCGATCCAGCTGATGTCATCATGTCTATGCATGTGCTGATGTCAGCATACCAATTGCCTCTATATATGTGCCAAGTTTGGAGTAAATTAAACAAAACTGATGTTTTTATAGACGTGAATTTTCACCCATTATAAGTAAATGGGAGGGAAAAAGATGAGAAAAATTGATTTAAAAAAAATAAAATAAAAAATAATAATAATAATAATAATAATAATAATAATAATAATAATGAAGTAAACTTTGACCTATTTTTCCCAAAATGTAATGACATCTGTTCTGGGTCACTGGCAATCTATAAACCAAATTTGGCATGAATTCAACACATAGTTTTGCTGCTACAGACATTTGAAATTTTGCCCATTATAAGTAAATGGGCCAAAAAAAAAAGATTTTGAAAATTCATTAAAAAATTTAACTTTCACCTACTGTTACCAAAATGTAATCAAATCTATTCTGGCTCACTGGCAATCTATAAACCCAATTTGGTATGAATTGAAGCAATAGTTTTGCTGCTAGAGTTTTAACAAACAAGCCAAAAACCCCCTGCCTCCCCTTTGGGGGCAGGGTAATAATAACACAATAACCTATAAATGGTGACTCCAAATTTTCTTCTTGGTTTCATGTGACAAAAACATGGCATTATGTCTATAAATAATGACAACTCCAAATGTTTCTTTTTTAGTGCAAAAAATAACATAAAATTATGAAAATATTTACATGATTAAACTATTCTTTAGCAATAAATAATAAAATAACCTGGACAAACATGACCAACCTGAAATATCTAAAGAAACTCAAGTTCAATTTTAACAATATTCTGCCTGTTATTGAATGTTTTGTCTTTATAGATCTGATACATAACGCACATGTATACATGATAAGTTGAGGTATAATATTGTTAAAATTACACTTATTTTTCTGAAGAAATTTCTTTCTTTTTTTTTTTTTTCCTTCAGGTTATTCACAACTTTTTTGTTTGGATAGTTTGTACATGTCAATATTTCCATAATTTCATGTTATTTTTAGCACAAAAACAAAGAGGAAAGTTAGGAGCTGTCATTACTTAAAAGTTCTAATACTATTTTTTTAATAGTCCGGCCCACTTGAGATCAAATTGGACTGAATGTGGGCCCTGAAAGAAAATGAGTTCAACACCCCTGGTTTAATGATGGAACAATGAAGTTTTTCTAATCTGCAAAAGGACAAACAGTAGAATGACACCACAAGAGAAAATGGATAATTTTTAATTCAACAGTGTAGAAATATGAGCTTAACACTTACATGAACATTTCCAGCCATATTTTGCCCAGTATAAGTAAATGGGGGGGGGGGGTCATTAAAACTTTTTTTACTTTGACCTACTTTTCTCAAAATGTAATGATATCTATTCTGGGTCACTGCCAACCTATAAACTAGCTGCAATAGTTTTGCTGCTAGAGTTTTAACAAACAAGCCGAAAAACCCCTGCCTCCCCTTTGGGGGCGGGGCAATAATAACACAATAACCTATAAATGATGACTCCAAATTTTCTTCTTGGTTTCATGTGACAAAAATATGACATTATGCCTATAAATAATGACAACTCCAAATTTTTCTTTTTGTTTTAGTGCAAAAAAAAAAAAAAAAAAAAAAAGAAAATATTTACATTATCAAAGTATGGACAAATATGACCAACCTGAAATGTCTAAAGAAAATGCAGTGCAATTTTAACAATATTCTGCCTGTTATTAAATGTTTTGTGTCTTTGTAGATTTGATCCATAATGCATATGTATAAATGATAAGTTGAGGTATAATATTGTTAAAATTACACTTATTTTTCTGCAGAAATTTCTTTTTTTTTCTTTCAGCTTATTCACCTTTTTTTTTGGGATAGTTTGTAAATGCAACTATTTTAATAATTGAATGTTTTTTTAACACAAAAACAAAGAGGAAAAATTGGAGTTGTCATTATTTATAGTTTATAAAGCTATTTTTTTTAATAGTCCAGCCTACTTAAGATCAAATTAAACTGAATGTGGCCCCTGAAAGAAAATGAGTTCAACACCCCTGGTTTAATGATGGAATAATGGGTAACACTTTATAATAAGTACACACTATGAAGCATTAGTTCAGCATTAATAAATACTGAATTCATTATATATAAAGCATATTTCTGACATGAATACTCATTAATATATGGTTTATAAGCACAGTTATAAATGTTTTACTCATTCATAAGCTCATCTACAATGTACTTAATGATTGTATTTTCATAGTTTATAAATTATGGATTCAGCATTTAAACATTTAGTATTGCATCACTTACAAACCAGTTCTGATGTGCATTTATGCTGCACATACACTATTCAGACATGTACTAATGGTTAATGAATATGTTAGTGTGTATTTTATACTAACTCACACATTTATTTTCTAATAGATGTACTGTAAACAGTCATTAACACAGGAATTCAGTATTTCAGGTAGTTATAAAGCACTTACTACTCATTAATTAAGTACAGACCTGATCAGAATCTTAAGACCAGTTGAAAAATAGCTAGAATTTACCTTTTGCACATTTGGATCTTAATAAGGTTTTAAGTAGAGCTACAATATACAAAAGCAAGAAGGGGGAGTGAGACAAAAAGCACTTTGAAAAAGTAATTTATTGAAAACAACAAGTAAACTGAAATAGGCTGTTTATCAGCTGATCAAAAGTTTAAGACCATCGCTCAAAAAATTACAAAAAACTCTCCAAACCAGAACAAAAAATTTTCTCAGTAGGACTCAGTAATGAGTAGCTCCACCGTTCTTGTTAATCACTTCAAAAATTCTGTAGCAGGAAGTAGAACTTAACAATGACATCACTGGTAAGGAGGGGGAAGGGAAGCTGATAAATGAGACACACCTGAGAGCTGTGGTGGAGGGAAACTCAAACAAAAGAGAGACTGGAAGGAGGTCAGAGAAAAAAGGAGAAGTGAGATTGACAAGGAAAGGAGGGAAGAACAAAAAAAAGAAAACCTTAATGTGATTTTAACGGAAGAATCTGGAAATGGACCGATATGGACCCAGGAGATTGAAAAAGAGAAGCTGAATCCCTGGAGCAGGCGGACCTGACCTGCTCGGACTCAGGAGTACTCTCTCTCGGAGGACACCCCCCAACCAGATAAGTCCCTTTTTTCCCCAAACTCTCCTGGCTTCTCCTGTCTGGCCTGAGGAAACCCCCTGTGTTCTCTCTCTCCCCCCCTACTCTACACCTATATGCCCCTAACCTCCAACCTGCCCTGAACTGGACCCCCTACATCTTTACCCCTTCTCACACACACACATCCCCCCTGAACTGAACTGAACTGAACTGAACTTTATACTTACATGAAAAACCTATTGTGATCAGCAATGGACTACCTAAGTTTAATTTAATGTTTAATTCCTGATTTAAGATGTTTTTTTTGAGTTTATGAATAATAAGAAATGTTTTGATGATTATGCAGATGATTTTTAAATGCTGGTCTACAAGAGGGAAAGTTAAGAAACCTTAATTTTATGTGTTAACAGATGTATTTTGTAACCATGAAGTGAGCAGCTGGGTTTCTTTTGTTTTTTGTTGTTGTTGTTGTTGTTGTTTCTTTCACCTTTAAGTTTAAGATGTAATAAATTCGACAGGTGGAAGGTAATTTAACCCTTCTCCTGTCTGGCGCCCAACAAATTATTTTTTGTTTAGGTTATTGAGACTTCTACGTCACAATTCGTTTGGGCATGCTTGATGCGAGTGTTTCCAGGAGGCTGGTGGGAACATTGCTCCAAGTGGTGAAGATGGCTTCACGAAGGGCATCAAGTGTCTGGAACTGATGGCCATTTTTATAAACTTCCCTTGCCATCCATCCCCAAATGTTCTCTATGGGATTTAAATCAGGGGAACATGTGGGATGGTCCAAAAGAGTGATGTTATTCTCCTTGAAGAAGTCCTTTGTCAAGCGAGCATTGTGAACTGCAGCGTTGTCCTGTTGAAAAACCCAGCTGTTCCCACACAGACGAGGGCCCTCAGTCATGAGGGATGCCCGCTGCAACATCTGCACGTAACCAGCCGCCGTTTGACGACCCTGCACCACCTGAAGCTCCAGTGTTCCACTGAATGAAAAAGCACCCCAGATCATGATGGACCCCCCTCCACTGTGCCGGGTAGAAAACATCTCAGGTGGGATCTCCTTGTCATGCCAGTAACGTTGGAAGCCATCTGGACCGTCAAGGTTACATTTTTTCTCATCAGAGAATAAAACTTTTTTCCACCTTTCAGTGTCCCATGTTTGATGCTCCCTGGCAAAGTCTAAACGGGCAGTTTTGTGGCGTTGTAGGAGACGAGGTCTTTGAATTCGTTTTTTGTTTTTGAAACCCTTTTCCCGCAGATGCCGTCTGATGGTTATTGCGCTGCAGTCGGCACCAGTAAGGGCCTTAATTTGGGTCAAGGACCGCCCTGTGTCTTGACGGACAGTCAATCGGATCCTCCGGCTCAGCGCAGGTGTAATTTTTTTGGGTCTACCACTTGACTTTTTTGTTCCATAATGCTCAGGATCTGTCAAAAAATTTAGAATGACTGTCTTACTGCGTCCAACCTCAGCAGCAATGGCACGCTGCCAGAGGCCTCGCTTATGCAGCTCGACGATCCGACCACGTTCAAGAAGAGAAAGCTTCTTAGCTTTAGCCATCAGGAGGGCATGACCGTGTGAATGCCCAACAGAAAATGAGAATTTTGAGCAAATTTTGGCTTTTATAGCCTGCGGTCTTAAACTTTTGATCAGCTGATAAACAGCCTATTTCAGTTTACTTGTTGTTTTCAATAAATTACTTTTTCAAAGTGCTTTTTGTCTCACTCTCCCTTCTTGCTTTTGTATACTGTAGCTCCACTTAAAACCTCATTAAGATCCAAATGTGCAAAAGGTAAATTCTAGCTATTTTTCAGCTGGTCTTAAGATTTTGATCAGGTCTGTATATGGTGTGAGCTCATCTAAAGTGTGCACTATCTATAACATATAAAGCATTTACAAATGAGATTTAAAGGTTGACAATGCCTAAAGACTCACAAAAGTCTGAGTTATTCTAACAAAGGAAAGACACAGCACATGGGATTATTAAACAAACTGCAGGATTGAAGATGAATGATTATAATTATGAATGATGAGTAAAACATTTATAACTGTGCTGATAAACCATATATTAATGAGTATTCATGTCAGAAATATGCTTTATAAATAATGAATTCAGTATTTATTACTGCTTACCTAATGGTTCATAGTGTGAACTTATTATAAAGTGTTACCAGAATGATGAAGTTTTTCTAATCTGCAAAAGGACAAACAGTAGAAATGACACCAACAGGAGAAAATGGATAATTTTTAATTCAACAGTTTAGAAATATGAGCTTAACACTTACATGAACATTTCCAGCCATAAAAAGCAAATGAAGCACATCAGCTCTGGTTTGGCAAAGACAAACCTCAAATTTTAAAATCCACCAACAAATAATGAGCCAACATTAATACATCAAATACATAACTATACACAAACATCATGTGGAAAAGCTTTGAAGAAAAAGACTCACATTAATATCAAAATGTTCCTTTATCCTGTCTCAGTGAAATCCAGCACCAGCATCAACTTATTTCTTTTTTTCTTTTTTTTTTCAGCCTTCTTTTTTTTTTTTTTTTTTTTTTTAATTACAGTGGACCCTGCAATGTGCCACCAGGGTTATGAATATTATTATTTTATTTGTATTTATTCATCTGTTTTTTTTACATCTTAAAATCCTTTCTGGATGTTATTTTAACATAAAACTAACATAAACAAACACTAAGACTTTAAACTGTTACATCTTTTTCCCTTAGACTTGGACACAATCTAACTTTTTACAGTACAACCACTTATAAAAATAAATAAATAAATAAATAAATAACAAGAGCAATGCCATGTAGATGCTTCAAAAATAGAATATAAAACCACGTGGATTTATTTTGATATTTTGTAACTGTTTACAATCCAAAGTAAAATAATATTTACTTGAAAATATGCTCATTGTATAGAGCCTAATAACATCCACAGATTCCCAAATGTGCGTTTCTTTGCAGATGATGTAGTTTTATTTTACATAAATGGAATTGCCATCATCATCTAGAGCCAATCCAACAATAACAATAGAATATCGTAATAATAGATCATAAAATTGAGTGGAAACCTGTACAAATCTGTCGAAATCTCCTGCTATTCTGTAATTACATTCTTTTGGCTACATGAGTCTTGAGCACAGCCTTTCATAAATCACACCACAGGATAAAAAATGACAATATTACAGTTTTGTGCTTACATTCATCTGTGCGGCACATTCTTGCCCATGAGAAAATAAAGCTAGCTAATACTATTTATACGATGGCGTATTAGGGACACACAGGAAAGATAAAAACACTTGTCAATACGAGAATAAAGTCAGAATATTATGAGAATAAAGTCATAGATTAAAAAATCCCTCAATTTAACGAAAATAATGTCATACTTTTGTGAGACTAAAGTCATAATATTTGGAAAATAAATTCGCAATAGTCTGATAAAAAAATCAGAATTTTGAAATTGTAAGTCTGGTTACAGCAAACGCAACGTTGGACCAGGTAATGCACTAGAATTTCATTTGCGTAAACCTCAAATTAAAGTATAAACTCACAAAATTTTCCAAGTTTCTCCATTAAGCGACAAGTGAGTACGGCGTTATTCTCGTAATAACAAGAATAAAGTCGGAATATTATGAGAATAAAGTTGTAGATTAAAAAAAAACCCTCATAATTCAACGAAAATGTATTTTTGAGATTTTAGTCGTAATATTTTGAAAATAAATTCGCAATAGTCCAACAAAAAGTCCTAATTTTGAAGTTGTAAGCGCAGTTACAGCAAACACAAAGTTGGACCAGGTAATGCACCAGCCTTTCATTTGCGTAAACCTCAAATTAAAGCATAATCTCACAAAATTTTCCAAGTTCTCCATTAAGCGATGAGTGGGTATGACTTTATTCTTGTAATATTATGGCTTTATTATCAAAATATGATGACATTAATCACACATTACGACTTAAAATTATGACTCTTTTCATATCGATTTTATTATCATAAAATTCCGCAGTTTATCTCCGTATTTTACAACTTTATTCTCATACTGACAAGTGTTTTTATTTTCTTTTGTGGCCCTAATACGCCATTGTAATTTTTTATTCAACTGATTTGAAGGTTTTATTTTTATCAAATGATGGCTTTCCCTATAAAATAGTGAACAATGCTCACAGCCTGCTACAGTGTCAATTTTTTCCTCTAGTTTTCCTAATCCATCCTCAGTGTACAATGATAAAAGACCACGAACAACAACAAATCTTCACATTTCAGTGCCATAAATGCGTATCAAATTGAATGTTGTAATCTGATTGTCAAAACATTTGTTAATAAACCCGGATCATTCCATGAATGTTGTCAATTAGCCTGTATCCACTGGACCTCCTCCACTGCTCCATGGGCTCCCCACTAATGCTAGGCCCCATGAATTTGTCATGTTTATCCCCCCCCCTTATCGGCGCCCTTGTACATAAATAAGATTGTTGATACAGTACTTCTACTTTTACTTGAGTATATATTTTCCAGGATATTTGTACTTTTAATTAAGTACTTCCTCCACCACTGATATTTTATGGAGACACAGTTAAGGAGCATTTGTTTTTCAGGATTTCTCTGCTGTTTATGATATTGAGGAATTAAAAAACGCTTAATATCTCTGACATTAGAGTGTTTTACTTACTGTCATGTCAGTTTTGGTATGGCATTCTTTTGTGCATCTTTTGTTGAAGCTCCCCTCTTCACACAAACCAAACAAACGTCAAAATATCCAACAATCTCAAAGTCCGTGACATCATAATCCACCGCGCTCTTGGAATGTCACACTGTGGTCGTACGGGAGGTGTACGTCCCGTTGCGGAACACCATATCCGAGGCCATACAGTCCTTAGGAAATTCCAGAGGGCCACATGTCGCTTGTCTCTTCACGGCTACAGCGCAATAATCCACCTGTTCCGCATCCAGCCCAGACTCCAGCCACCGAAAACACACGATACGCTGGAACGAACGGCGGAAATTGTCGGACACGAAACCGTAAAGGATGGGATTGGCTCCGCTGTTGGCGTAGCTGAGGATGACAAACAGCTGAGTGACCATCGGGTCTGGGGGCCGGTGGAAAACACTGACCAGCTGGACAATGTAGAAGGGCATCCAGCAGAGAACAAACACCGCCACCACCAGCAAAACCATACGGGTGATCTTCTTCTCGGAGCGGCGCCGTTGAAGCCATCCAGCTTTGAGGCCCACCGCTCGCATCCTCGCTACCATTAAACAGTAGCATAAGCAAATGGCGCCGACCGGCAGCAGGAACCCCAACAGGAAGGTGTAGACCACAAAAGCCTCCGACCACGCCGCTTCAGGCCACAAGAAGTTACAATCCACACCACCGTCCTGCGCCGGAACCGTATCGGCGAAGATAATGATGGGCAGGATGACGATCAGCGACAGCCCCCAAACGCAGACGTTGACCACCTTGGCTACCGTCGGTCTGCGGTACCGGGCGGCCTTGATGGGGTGGACCACGGCTACGTACCGGTCCACGCTCAGCACAGTCAGGCAGAAGATTGACGTGAACATATTGATACCGTCAACACTCAGAACCAAGCGGCACATCAGCGACCCAAACGGCCAGTGGCGAACAGCCGCCGATGTGGCCAGAAAGGGAACACTCAACATGAACAACTCATCAGCGATAGCTAAATTTAAGATGTAAATGTTAGTGGCAGTTTTCATTTTGGCATATTTGAGTATGACGTAGATGACCATGGCGTTGCCGGTAAGACCCACGCAGCAGACCAGAGCGTAGATGGACGGGATGATGATTTTACTTGCGTCAGGTTCCTGGTAATAATCGTCATAGTCTATACTTGTGTTGTAGGGCAGACCTGTAGGATAAGACCCGTAGTCCTGGCTCCCATTGAAATCCATGTCCCCTTTTGTGTTGGATGCTAAGCTAATTTAGTTTGTGGCTAAAACTCCATTATGCGCATTAATCCTTCAGTACTTTTTAAAGAACTCCATATTGCGCAGCTCTAGCAAACAAACTCAGAACACAGTGTTAAATGTGGACTTGCCAAAGGGTCCGTTAGAGCAGGAACAAGTCTTACTTTTGTAGAAAAAATGGCGAAAAAAATCACAAACAGCACAGATTTACAGAGATTTGACAGAACAAGACGTTATTCATGACTATTTTCACTTGGTTTCTATGACGATCCACAAGTAGGTCAGTGTTGCTTGTCCACTGAAGACAAATATAATATAAATGATTTTAATTACTGATGCCTCAAACAGAAGAAAATGTCCTCTTGTTTCTGTTTGCGCTGTCAATACGGTCCTGGTTCTGTGGTGTTTGTATTCTTTCACTTTCACTTTGTATCCCAAGGTGTCTACATGTGATTCACCTCAATTCACAGAAATGTGAGAGGGTAATCATTATCACGTGCCATTTCATTTTCTTTTATGTGCAAACATGTTTTTCTGCCTGTTTGTATCCAGCTGGAGGAAGTCTCACACGCTCCATGCCTTGATTGAAAAAGGTTGATTTCTCGCAGGTGAAATCCCACCGAGTCTTCACTTAAAGGTCGTGTTGTTCAGGGGAAATTCACGCTGCTTCGTTGATGGAATCTCAAAGCTTTTACGGAACACAGGGAAATCAGGTTTCCACAAAAGCCCCTCCTCAGGATACGTTATGTCCCCATTTTCTGTGACCTGAATTATGAAAGCCTGTAAGAAAAAACAAAGAGCTGTCACTTAGTTTGCACCTGGCAGACACCGAAGAGAACATCAATGATAACGTGAGACAAATACAGTTTTATTTCAAATTGTGTACAGAGAAAACTCTAAAACTATTATTTGTACAAAGTAAGGTTGTAATAGTTTTGGATTTTTCATTGTAGTTTAGTTGTATTTAGTTTTGACTTTTTTTCCCCTCTAATTCAGTTACTTTTGATTAGTTTTTAGAGCAGGTTTGCTAGTTTTTATTAGTTTTTGTTATTTTCTAAATGCTTAGTTTTTGTTTTTTTAACATCTTTTCTCTTCTTCACCATCGTATTCACATAAATCCCAGACAGGAATCTGCTGTTTTCTCCCAACTTTTGTCTCCATGTTTCCAGGTAGAGTGGGAACCAGAAAACGACTGGAAACGACAAGTGACAAGAAGTAACAGATCGTTAAATATCATATGGTGCCGCTAGCTAAAATTGCTTGAGGGAAATAAATCGATTTTATATCAATCTGACACTGACAAAGACAAAAACAAAGGGAATTTTATCCAGAATTTGTATAAGTTTTAGTTAGTTTTGTAAGCACACAATACAGTTTCAGTTAGTTATCATTTTTTTCTTTTAATTATAGTTTTTATTTATTTCAGTTAATGAAAATGTTTTTACAATTCTAGTTTTCGTCATTTCGTTAGTTTTCATTAATGATAATAACCTTGGTACAAAGTAAAGCACCAAAAGACTCACTATCCCTTTAAATACAACAACGTAGGGCTGCACGATTTTGGCCAAACATAAAATCCAGAGTTTTTAAGATGAAAATTTGAGATTTTATATTTGGCCAATTTTCGATTTTTGGGTAAAACTACTAAAGACAACAGAAGCCGGCATGTCGTTTTCATATGCAATGCAATACACTGCTCCCACTCTGGTGTGTGATGATGTTTGAGGTGTTGAAAGAAGTTGGTTGTGCTGCTGACTTTGACTGATACCACCTTCAGGCAGAGTTTGCGAGGAATGGTTTGGGCTTCATCGGAAACTTCGAAGCTGTACCAATTCCGCACAACCGACTTGCTCTTGCTATTTTTAGCCATGAACTTCTCACCCTCCTTAGCAAACACCATTTTTGTTCTGGTGTGTGGAGACCAAAGACTGTGGAAACCACTCTCACATTTAGGAGGAGGAGCCTACAGTAGCCTAGAGACATGAGAGTGATGAAATTTGATTGGAAGATTACCCTTTTTTAAACATTGTCCTAATTAAATAATCTGAAACTTTAAAACGAATGCAACATTGAACCAAGTAATGCACCAGAATTTCATTTCCGTAAACTTCAAATTAAAGCATAACCTCACAATATTTTCCAAGTTCTCCATTAAGCGACAAGTGGGTACGACTTTATTCTTGTAATATTATGGCTTTATTATCAAAATATGATGACATTAATCACATATTACGACTTAAAATTATGATTCTTTTCGTATCGACTTTATTGTCATAAAATTCCGGACTTTATCTCCATATTTTACGACTTTATTCTCATACTGACAAGTGTTTTTCCAAGTTCTCCATTAAGCGACGCGTGGGTATGGTGTTCTTCTCGTAATAACGAGAATACAGTCAAAATATTATGAGAATAAAGTCATAGATTATAAAAAAACAACTAGTAATTTAATAAAAATAATGTACTTTTATGAGACTAAAGTAATAATATTTGGAAAATAAATTCGCAATAGTCTAATACAAAGTCAGAATTTCGAAATTGTAAGCCTGGTTACAGCAAATGCAGTGTTGGACCAGGTAATGCACTAGCCTTTCATTTGCGCAAACCTCAAATTAAAGTATAACCTCACAAAATTTTCCAAGTTTTCCATTAAGCGATGCATGGGTATGGTGTTACTCACGTAATAATGAGCATAAAGTCATACCATTATAAGAATAAAGTTGTAGATGTAAAAAAACCCTCATAATTTAACGAAAATGTCGTACTTTAATGAGATTACAGTCGTAATATTTTGAAAATAAATTCACAATAGTCTGATAAAAAGTCTGAATTTTGAAAATGTAAGCCCGGTAACCCCCAGAACTCTTTCAGTTTAAAATTGATTAATTGTGCAACCCTTCAACAACATATTATATTTCACATACAATGCAACATATAACATTTACAAAACATTATAGTCATTATTGCCCTAAGTTCTAAACACCAAAGGGGGCAGTTTATTCACACTGAAGGCAGAGAAGGTACAAAAAAACAAACAAAAAAAAGCTAAAATCTCAATTGCAAGTTCTGGAATGTAAAGTAACTGTATATCAGGGGTGTCTAACTCATTTTCTTTCAGGGGCCACATTCAGCCCAATTTGATTTCCAGTGGGCCGGACCAGTAAAATAATAACATAAGAACCTATAAATAATGACAACTCCAAGTTTTTTATATGTAAAAAAAAATAACATTAAATTATGAAAACATTTACATTTTTACAAACTATCCCAACAAAAAAAAGATGTGAATAACCTGAAAAACCTGAAATTTCTGAAGAAAAATAAGAAGATATATTATTAAGAAAAATCTGATCAATATTATGCCTCAATTTATGATTAATACATGTGGAGATCAGATCTACCAAGACACAAAACAGGCAGAATATTGGTAAAATTGCACTTATTTTTCTTTAGACATTTCAGGTTGTTCATATTTGTTCAGGTTATTGACATTTTATTATGAAAGGATATCAGAATAATGTTCTTTGCAGTAAATCAAAGAGAAAAAAAATGGTGTTGACATTACTTTATAGGCGTGATGTCATATTATTTTTTTCACATGAAACCAAGAAGAAAATTTGGAGTCATTATTTCTAGGTTATTATGCTATTATTTTCGAGTTTGACACCCTTGACTGTTAATATATTCTGTGGGCCGGATTGGAACCTTTGGCGAGTTGATTTTGGCCCCCGGGTCACATGTTTGACACCCATGATTTAGAGTGAAAAAGTCAATTACATTATGAAAATATTTGAATCTACAAACTATCCTTCAAAAAACTGTGAATAACACAAACAAAAAGACATTTCTTAAGAAAAATAAGTGCAATTTTAACAATATTATGCCTCAGTTTATCATCTACACCTACACTACAACTTACAGATATTGTTATAATTGCACTTAAATCTCTTAAGACATTTCAGATTGTTCATATTGGTTCAGGTTACTCCATTTTTTTTGTGAAAGGTTAGTTTGCAAATGTAAACATTTTAATGTAATTGTACGTTTTTAGTGAAAAACACCCTCATCTGGCCATACAACCCTTCGCCCCTCCTGCTCACTGATCTCCTGCCTGCCGAGGGATTAATTTTGAATGTTGACTTTCAATCTTTTCCAAAAAGATTTAAAAAATTTGTAAGAAAAAAAGCAAAAATTTAGAGAAAGGCACATGTAAAGAATATGTGTGTGAAATTTGAAAAGAACTGGGTGACTAATGTCCGAGAAATTAGATAAATTAATAAAAAAAAAAAAAAAAAAAAAAAAAGAAGTAAAAAAAACTAAAGTAAAATGAATAAAAAATTTAAAAGATTAAAAAAAAAAAAATACATTGAAATTTAGGTACTGCACACACATATGTATCAAATTTGGGAAGAAGTTTGACTCCCTTGATTGTTCATATATTCTGTGTATTTTTTGCACTTCACAAATTCATTCCAAGGACCAGATTGGAACCTTTGTTGGGCCGGTTTTGGTCCGTAAGCCATATGTTTGACACCCCTGTATATACTGTATCCTCTGTCACTTAATGTAAAGAAACAGTAGAGCTAAGGTGTTAAAAAGTCAGTCTAAAATAATCTTAACCCTTTCATGCATGAATTATGAGAACATTAATCAAGATCTTTTTTTTTCCCCAAGTGGTTTTTATTAATCTTTAGGTATGAAAAAAAAAAAAAAAAAAAAAAAAACAGTGATTGAATTTTTTTGTAACCTATTTTTCATGGAGTTACAAAAATGTCCATTCAACTGGACACCATACATTTAATTTTAGAAGCAAAGAAACATGTATTTACTGATATACTGTGTGAAAACTATGAAATAAAAACATGTTTAATGCTGCTAATCTGATGTGTTCTCATATTTTAACGTACTCTAATACTATATTTTACTCACTTCATGGAGATAATATGAAAAAAAAAAAACTTTTTGTTTAAAAAAAACAAAACAAAACAAAAATCGGCAATTTATTTTACACTCAAACATGTTGCTACAGATCAGGTTTATCTAGAATGGCAAAGTTATAAGTTATAGTAATGGTATGAATTGCAGTGTATGGGATGATGCATAAGCATCCACTGTGTTGGTTGATGTGCCCACTGTAGTGACCAGTATGCATGGAAAGGTTAATTAGGTTAGACTAAATCTGTTCATATTGAGATTAAAGTGTCTTTTTCTATTGATCATTGCTGTTGTAAAGAAGTAAAATGTGTGAAAATCCAAAAGGGGAAACACTGTTTTATAAGCACTGCACTAATGAAACACAAAGCAGGTTTTGATTATTTGCATGGTGTTCTTCCTTTTTGCTTCTGTTTAAGTTCTGCAAAAATAATAAAAGGAGACATCATAAAAGCAGGCTTTTTCATGTATTCCATGGTTTGGGGGGAATTTGGGGAATTTAGACTGAAAACTTCAAAGCTTTAGAGCTAGTTCATGACTTTCCCTCACAAAGTAAAAACAAATCTGCAGTTTTAGAGTCATACTTCATGTGTCTAAATCATCACGACTTCTACCTGATGTGCACCGACCCACAGAGATGGATGTTCAAAAACCAAAAATGGCTGCACTAAAGGAAGACTCACTTCCATTAGATTCTGGATGGGGTTCCAAACACCCTGCATTCACCCAAACCCTGCAATTTAGTCACATTAGATGTGTGAGACCTGGGCAAATGCCGGTGGATTTGGGAGAATGTGTGTTTCTATGTGTGTGGTGACAAAATGTGGTTTATGATTGTCTCTCTGATCTGTGACACCCAAGTTTAAGTGATTTTCTGTTCGCAATTTTTGTCAGAAACATGCCGGTATTTGGCGACAAAATAAGCTGTGAGTCCCAACAATAACCAACCTGCAGCTGAGGTTAACCTGGTGGGGTGGACTTTGTTACAATTGTCAGTTCATGCTAGTGTTGTAGTCAAGACTGGCTAGACCGAGACCAAGACACTGCTGAGACTGAAGGATATTGAGACCAAGATGCTGCCGAGACCAAAGGGTAACGAGACCAAGATGTTGCCAAGACCGAAAGGTATTGAGACCAAGACGCTGCAGAGACCGAATGGTATCGAGACCAAGACAGACACTGCAGAGACCAAAGGGTAGAGAGACCAAGACACTGCCGAGACTGAAGGGTATCAAAACCAAGATGCTACCAAGACTTAAGTGTATCGAGACCAAGACGCTGCTGAGACCGAAGGGTAGCAAGACCAAGACGCTACCAAGACCAAAGGGCATTGAGAACAAAATGCTACCAAGACTGAAGGGTATTGAGACCAAGACGCTGCAGAGACCGAAGAGTATCGAGACCAAGACGCTGCAGAGACCGAAGAGTATCGAGACCAAGACGCTGCAGAGACCGAAGAGTATCGAGACCAAGACGCTGCAGAGACCGAAGAGTATCGAGACCAAGACGCTACCAAGACCAAAGTGTATCGAGACCAAGACGCTGCTGAGACCGAAGGGTAGTGAGACCAAGACGCTACCAAGACCAAAGGGCATTGTGAACAAAACACTACAGAGACTGAAGGGTATCGAGATTAAGACGCTGCAGAGACCGAAGGGTATCGAGACCAAGACGCTGCTGAGACTGAAGGGTAGTGAGACCAAGACGCAACCAAGACCAAAGGGCACTGAGAACAAAACACTACAGAGACTGAAGGGTATAGAGACTAATACACTGCAGAGACCGAAGGGTATCGAGACCAAGATGCTGCCAAGACCAAAGAATATCAAGACCAAGACAAGACCATGACACATTAAGGTGAGGCCAATACCGAGCCTTGTCGAAACCAAGTCCAGGACCAAAAATAGCATTGCTGTAAAGTGTCATGACTAATTAAATCAAATTTATGTTATCTTTTCTATTATATTGTCTGTATGTCTTTCATTTTAAATCACCCAGATTTGTCATAGTTACACGTTAGGCCTGTATTTCATGAATGTAACACTTCCTCTAGGCCTGATGGAAAATATAAATAATATTCTCAGCTGTCCTCTCCTATGACCAGTTTATCAGAACTGGGAAAGAGATGGGATGTACGAGGAAGATGTTCATATTAAGTCTTATATAATAGACTATGTTTTTAAAATAGATGCATCTGACTGGTTGCATTTGAAGAGGAAGCAATAATATATATATAATGATAATATTCTGTGATGATGGGGTTTACGTTCAAATCCCATTGAGACCACTATGTCCGAGACCAAGACGAGACCGAGACCAAATGAGTTGAGTCCATGACAAAAAATTGGTCTCAACACCAAGACTGGTCTTGAGAACTACATCACCAGTACCATGTCTACTGCCCGAAACTCCCACAAAAACTTGGATATTTGCACCAAATTTAGAAGCACTCCATTCAATAGTTATGAGATTTGATGTGTGAATGAAAGGGAATGGAAGAGACAGGACATGAATAAATTTCATGTTTCTAATCTTTCTGCAGTTTTCAGTCTCCTTTTCCTTGTTTGTATCCTAATTTTCTTTTCTAAAATAATCTCAAATACCTGAGTGAAAACAGTTAAAGCTATACCTACCGATGTGGCATTTCTCACAGCACTTAGTAAAAGTTTGAACATGAACAACCCGCCTCCCTCCAAAGCCCCGCCCCCTTCCCTCTGCCTGAGCTCTGAGGCTCCTCCTCCTCTCTCCTCCTCTCATCTGATGCGCGATGGAAACAGAGAAGGAAGCAGAGGTGGAGGTCCAGTCCGTTCTGGCGTGTCCGCGGACCCCTCCCTCAGTAATCAGATGCATCATCCACCTGCCGCGGGCCCACAGCTCCTGTTCCATCAGTAGACCTGGTCTGTGCAGTACTGGGTCAGTGTTTTTACTGCAGTGCCCAGGGGATGGGCGCGCGCACTGTGAACACGCGGCCTCCGCGAATTTTCCGTGGACATTTGAGGTTTCATAGTCCATACAATTATCATCCTACATCATCTTACATTGTGTGACACCATGTACATGTACCTGTATGAGTCCCACCGTCATAAAAGCTGAGCTTTATGCAGACCTGTTCAGTCCAGTACAGCTGACTTCCGGACTTTTATCTCCATCCTTCATTCATCAGACTCCTGTTTGTGCCCCTCAGTTGTCGTTTCTGTTCATAAATCTGTTTTTTCCCTTCCACATGTGCATGTCAGTTCTATCCAAACACATCCTAGACAGTAGACTGTGGTCAGTGACAGGAGGAGCAGCGCCAGTGAAGCGTCAGATTCAGAGGGACACATATGGGATGTGAGACAGCGATAATGGATCGGATGCTGGACGGCCGTAATGGATGATTGACAGGAGGCTCAGTCAGGTTCGGCCAATTATTTTATTCGGACCGACTAAAATGATTGGTCAGACTTTTATTAGAAATATACGAGAACTAAACATTTTTGAGTTTCAATACCTGGTGGATTTCTTTTACATTTTAGTTTGACACATGCTTATTAGGAGCATTTTAAGATGGCAAAAGAAAAGTGTAAAAATGCCACATCATACGGTATAGCTTTAACTGCATTTTAATACAAATGTGTGACTTTTTTTTTTTTTTTTACCTCCGCCAAGGAGGTTATATTTTTGCCAGCGTTGGTTTGTTTGTTTGTGTCTGTCTGTTCGTCAGTCTGTAAGATAACTCAAAAAAAATTTCAGGAAATGTTGATACTGCCACAAGGAACAAATGATTAAATTTTGGTGGGGATCGGGGGGGCGGGGGGGGGGGGGGGGGGGGGGGGGGGGGGCACTGATCTACCTTGGTGGAGGCCTGCGCTCTCTGAGTGCTTTTCTAGTTCATTTTGTCTTCTTTTTGTGTTTTTAGATACTAGTTATCCTGTATGTGTTTGATCAGTTTTCGTATATTTTATCTTGTATATTTATATGTTTTTTTTAGTTTCATCATATCGTGTATTTTTAAATGTGCTATATAAACTTGACCTTGATCAGATGAAAGTAGTTTAACATAAGTAATTTCTGTTCCAAAAAGATGACATTTAGATGATTGTAGTATTTACTGTAGTAATTCTTTCCAGTGTTTATATACTGTACATAAAATCCTTGGTCATATTTCTACGATAACTATAATAATCTTTTTTTTTTTTTTTTCCAATTGTACTGTATGTAGTCAGGTCCATGAGTATTTGGTCAATGACAAGTTGTAACACCACCACAGTGGAATTCAAATGAAACACTCCAGATATGACTGAAGTGTGGACTTGAGGCTTTAATTCAAGGGGTTTAACAGATACTAGCACACTGACCTGTGAGGATCCACTGGTTCTACATGTGAGTTTCTATGCTGTTGTGTTCTCATGCATGTTGTACCACATTTGTCCAACAGTCACCGCCAAAGCATTCTGGTCACAGCAATGTGATTGTAAAACTGTTGTATTCCATAATTACCTCTGCCAAGGAGGTTATGTTTTCATCAGGGTTTGTTACCCCCGCTAGGAAGTATTGTGATCACTTTGCTTTGTGTGCATGTTTGTTTGTTAGCAAGATAACTCAATAAGTTCTGAATGGATTTTCATGAAATTTTCAGGAAATGTTGATACTGGCACAAGGGAGAAATTATTAAATTTTGGTGGTGATGGGGGGTGGGGGGTTGATCCAGCATTAATCGATTACGCAAAATGAAAAATAAATCGATCCAAAATCAATTAAATCGATTTTTTTACCCAGCCCTACTCACCACAGACACGTCAGGGGTTAAAGGGTTACACATGCTCCAGGTCTTTAACTAATATATTTTAATGGCATGATTGAAATATGTAATTAGCTTACCATGTACAAAACAGATATAAATAGTAAATACAGATATACATAATGATGTGAGTCTAAGCCAGGGGTGTCAAACTCATTTTCTTCGGGGGGCCACATTCAGCCCAATTTAATCTTAATTGGGCCAGACCAGTAAAATAATAGCATGATAGCCAATAAATAATAACAACTCCAAATTGTTTTAGTGCAAAAAATAACATTCAATTAGGCCAATATTTACATTTACAAACTATCCAAACAAAAAGGATGTGAATAACCTGAAAAAAATTTAATTTGTTAAAAAATGTAAGTACAATTTTATCAATGTTGTGCCTCAACTTATCATTTATACATGTGCAATACAGATCAGATCTACAAAGGCACAAAACTTTTAGTCACAGGCAGAATATTGTTAAAATTGCATTCAATTTTCTTTAGACATTTCATGCTGTTCATATTTGTTCAGGTTATTCACATTTTATTGTTAAAGGATAGTTTGTTAATGTAAACATTTTCATAATTTAATGTTTTTTTGCACTAAATCAAAGACAAAAAACTGGCATTGTCATTATTTATAAGTTATAATTATATTATTTTTGAGTTTGATGCCCCACCTTGCACTTTGCTAATTCATCCTGCGGGCCGGATTGGAACCTTCGGTGGGCCGGTTTTGGCCCCCGGGCCGGATGTTTGACACCTGTGGTCTAAGCAGATGTCTAGTTGAAATATCCATGCATTCATAAACTACAGGGTGTTCCAGTCTGGTACAGGGTGTGTCATTTGCATTTCTGCAGAACATTAAGGGGCTGTGTCTATGGATGGACAGAATGTGATGGAAGAGGTTGAGCTGAATGTTCTACACTTTACTCAGCATCTACGTCTCCACCCCAGTCCTATTTGAGTCCGGTTTCTTTCTGATCACTGAAATTGCTTTTTTCCTCCACCTCAAAATGACTTCATTTGCATGTAAACCACACCGTGATTGAATACAGCCCACCGCTGAAGGTTGAAAGAACCTTTTAAGAGTCTTTCAGTGATGGGCTAAACGCTGCAGTCAATTTCTGGAAACTGGAAGTCTGTGATTTCTGGGTTGTTTGAGCTCTTCAAGGGTTTTTCAGCAGTTACAGAGGTGGAGAATGTTAGGAATAAGGTTAGATTGGCAACAATTTTAGTATTGGATTTTTAAACCTTTATAGAGTTGTAGGACATAACAAGACTTTATTACCTCACCCCCCCGAAGGGAAGGCAAGGGGTATTACTTTTGGCTCAGTTTGTTTCTTTGTATTTTTGTTAACACTCTAGCAGCAAAACTATTGGTTGAATTCATACCAAATTGGGTTTATACATTGCCAGTGACCCAGAAGAGATTTGATTAAAACCATCAATTTTGTTTCAATTTACTCCAAACTTGGAACATATATAGAGGCAGTTGATATGATGACATCAGCTGGATCGATGCCAAAATAAGCTACAATACGTGAGGGGCGGGGTTTGTTGTTCCTGGAACCACTTGTTTTAAAGCTACAATTTGTCTGGTTCAGATCTAAATTGGGTTTATAGATTGTCAGTGACCTAGAATAGATGTGGTTACATTTTGGGAAAAGAAGGTCAAAATTTTAAAAAATGTATGAATTTTTTAAAATATTTTTTTCCCCTCCTATTTACATATAATGGGCGAAATTTCAAATGTCTATTAAAAACATCAATTTTGTTTCAATTTACTTCAAACTTGGCACATATTTAGAGGCAGTTAATATGCTGACATCAGCACATGCATAGACATGATGACATCAGCTGGATCGATGCCAAAATAAGATACAATATGTGCAAGGGGCGGGGTTTGTTGTGCCTGGAACCACTTGTTACTGTTGTGAAATTTTTAAACGTTGTTGTTATGAAGGAAATCAAGGTCAGTGCAGTTACCATATTTGACTCCTTGCCCATAAATGGCAAAAAAAAAAAAAAATCCAAGAGGTAAATCTAAACAAGTGGTTCCAGGCACAAATATTCAACAAATAAAGATTCTCCTCTGTTAAAAAAAAATAACAAATGGTGCCAGGCACAACAAGCCCCGCCCCTTGCACATATTGTATCTTATTTTGGCATCGATCCAGCTGATGTCATCATGTCTATGTGTGTGCTGATGTCAGCATATCAACTGCCTCTATATATGTGCCAAGTTTGAAGTAAATTGAAACAAACTTGATGATTTTTTAGACATTTGAAATTGTTTTTATTATAAATAAATGGAGAAAAAAGATTTTAAAAATTCATTAAAAAAATTTTAAACTTTGACCTACTTTTTCCAAAATGTAATCACATCTATTCTGGGTCACTGGCAATCTATAAACCCAGTTTGATATGAATTCAACCAATACTTTTGCTGGTAAAGTGTTAACAAACAAACAAACCGAAACAAAAAAACAAACAAAAAACAAGTGGTTCCAGGCACAACAAACCCCACCCCTCACACGTATTGTAGCTTATTTTGGCATGGATCCAGCTGATGTCATCATGTCTATGCATGTGTTGATGTCAGCATATCAATTGCCTCTATATATGTGCCAAGTTTGAAGTAAATTGAATCAAAATTGATGCTTTTACAGACATTTGAAATTTTGCCCATTATAAGTAAATGGGAAAAAAAAAAAGATGCGAAAATTTTAACTCCGACCTACTTTTCCCAAAATTTAGTGACATCTATTCTGGATCACTGACAATCTATAAACCGGATTTGGAATAAATTCAACCAATAGTTTTGCTGCTAGAGTGTTAACAAACAAAGAAACAAACCAAAAACAATACCCCTTCCCTCCCCTTCGGGGGGCGGGGTAAAAATGAAATTAAAACACATATAAAGTTGATAACATTATTTATCATCATTGTTATTGTTTTTTTGTTGTTGTGTTTTTTTGGTTTGTTATTGGGTTTTTTTCTTCTTTTTGGGGGGGTTTAATAGGTTTGTAAGTTTGTTGTATAATTTGTTTGTATATATTGCGTCTGTGTGGTTCATTATGTATAAGTGCATGTTTATGTAAATGTATAATTTGAAATAGTAATAATTTAAAAAAACATGTAAAGTGAAAGGAACATGTATTTTAGAACATTAGAACACCACTTTTAGAACATTAGACCAACATACTGTATGTCTGTGACGTGTTTTACCCGCAACAACTGTCAAACCAATGTGTGAATGTTGGATTTATGTAACCAAAATAGGGGAATAACTAAACAGTGGGAAGTCTTCTACGAGTCACCAAAGACTATAAAATGTACTGAAGAAGCTTCTTATGTCAGAGACGAATAGTGTGTTTGATGCGAGACTAGTTGATAACTGACTTCTTTCTTTTTTGTAACTTTTTCTGTTTTTGCCTGAAGCAATAAATCAAGCTATTGCTTTAACTTAAAAAAAAAAAAAAAACCTCAACCCTTCTTTTTGGTAAATTCTTCCTTTCGCTGTGGTTGGTCCTTCCATCCGAAACATAACCGGTGAGTTAACACTTTGAATGAAGCGACCCCCCCTCTGGGGCAGCCCGGATTTAACTGGACAGCCGTTTTTATGGAAGTATTGGAGTAAGGTGGAGAAACACCGGCAGTCGTGTATTTCGCACGGGCACGCAGTTTAAGTCAGAGCAAAGTGAAAATAGTTTATAGTGTATAGATTATAAAGATATCTGACGCTGTAATCCATTAACTGAAATTAATTGTGGTTTTTGAGATTTACTGTTACTGCCATGTTCAATAACTTCATGGTACCTAACAAAGCAGGTCCACTCACTGTTCATGCAGAGGTGGACCTTACAGACCCTGTAGACCACATTGGACCTGAGATTGTTGACTCACTGTCCTCACTAATTGTTACTGTCACTATCTTGTAATGTATTTGAAAATTACCAAAAATAGTCACTTGCCCGACAAAGGGTTAAACTGATGCAGGGACTGGTTTTAATATGATGTAATGTATTTTCTAGAATGGAGGGCAGAGAGCAAATCCTTTTTTATTTAAACACTCCATTAATAAACCATGTTAACTAAAGCCTAGTTTTCATAAATAAAAGATGCTCACAAACAACATAACTATATTCCCATAATGCAATGCCTGTTTGATATTATCCACTTACAAGAGACATTAAAGATTTACAGAGACATACATTTACCCTAAGCATGAAAATGAAATGATGTGTATTTGCATGTAATTACCATTTCATCCACATAAAAGCAGCTGCAGACAGACTCTTATGATATGATTGTTGGGGAAAATGATCACATCCAGCCCATTTTCGGCTTCTATTTTCAACTGATTTGAATGTTTCTGAATATTTCATAGCTTTTTTTTTTTTTTTTACTATGAAAAGGAAAAATAGCTAAAGCAAATGTTGAGTAAAAACAGTGTTTTTTAAATTTGTGTTTCTGAAGTGAAAATCAAATGAGGGCGTACACGTGGACTTTCCCAGTCCTTAACCCTGTTATGCATGAATTACAAGAACCTTCATCAAGATTTTTTTCCGGAGTGTTTTTATTCCTCTTTAGGCATGAAAAAACCAACGTGATTTTTTTTTTTTTAATGAACCTATTTTTCATGGGGTTACAAAAATGTCCAGTCAGTTGAACACCATGCATTTACTGACATACTGTGTGAAAACTATGAAATACATTTTTTTAATGCTGTTAATCTGTTCTCACCTTTTAACATTCTATAACCTCCTGAGACCCAGCGATGCATTTTTGTCCTCTGTAGGGGACAAGAGTTTTACAGCTTTATACAAAAAAAAAAAAAAATGCTGTCCACTGCAAAGGACATTCCATAATTTAGCCCTTTCATGCACGAATTGTGAGAACCTTACTCAAGATATTTTTCCTGAGTGTTTTTATTCCTCTTTAGGCATGAAAAAAAAATTACGATCCAGTTTGTTTGTTTGTTTGTTTTTTTAAAGGAGTTACAAAAATGTCCACTCAGTCAGACACCATGCTTTTAATTTTTTAAGCAAAGAAACATGTATTTAAAAGTTAATATCAGAAAGTGATATGAAAAACTACGCAATAAAAATATTTTTATGCTGCTTATCAGATAATTTCCCACATTTTAAGATACTCTAACACTAGTTATTATTCACTTCATGGAGATAATATGCAAAACAAAAAAAAACAAAACAAAAGTGTTTTGTTTGTTGATTTACACTAAAACATGTCACTGCAGGTCAGGTTTATCAAGAACAACATAGTTACAGTAACAGTATGAATTGCACTGTATGGGATGATGCATTTAGTGTCCACTGTGTTGGCTGATATGCAACTAAAACAACAAAACCCATGAAAATACAAGAGAACAGCTGGAAAATAACTGTCTACTGGAGTGACCACTGTGCGTGAAAGGGTTAAAAAAAAAAAAAAAAAAAACTATCTGAAAAAACTGTTGCATCATGCTGTTTCCAATCAAGACAATTATTAAATGTAAAAAAGCCTAAACTTTTCCTTTCCTGGGTCTCTAGTTATTACTCAGATAAGCCCCCCCAAAAAAAAAGTTGTTAAAAAAACCCTGTTAATTACAGTCTAATAACCATTAGCCATGGTTAGGGGCGGCTGTGGCTCAGATGGTAGAGTGGGTCATCCAATTACCGAAGGGTTGGCGGTTCGAATCTCGCTCTGTCCATGTGCTGTTGTGTCCTTGGGCAAGACACTTTACCCTCCTTGCCTCCAGTGCTGCTACTCACACTGGTGTATGAATGTTTGGTGGTGGTCGGACGGCCGTAGGCGCAGATTGGCAGCCACGCTTCTGTCAGTCTGCCCCAGGACAGCTGTGGATACAGATGTAGTTTACCACCACCAGAGGGAGAATGTGAGAGCGAATGAATAATGGATCCTCTGTACCAGAGGTGATTTCTCATAGACTGCAAGGGAAGCTCGGCTTCCCCTAAAAATACGAAAATTAAATGATTAAATACGTACGGTTGTGTTGACATTTCATTGACTACAAATGTGTTAGAACACGTTCATCTCACAGACGAGTTCGTTCAGAATCAGCTTTATCACAAATCAAAGGATGCGATGTTGTTCACTTCACATCCATTCCCGTTGCGCTGTTTTCTCATTCCATCTCTGCTCAGTGCATTTGTCTGTAGATGCCGGGCGTCTATGGACTTCAATGGGACTGAGTGGAACAGTTGTTTTCATTGCCTCAAAACTGGACGGTAATTGGATAAATGCCACGATGTTGTCCCGCCCCCGGACGCCAGGCATCTCTGGGGGTGAATGGAGCTGTGGGCGGAGCTCGGCTGGGCTGGACGCCAGAATCCCTTGTGCTGATTGGAGGATCAGTCGAAAGGCTGAATCCCGTTTGATTGACAGCTAGTTTCAGATCTCCTCCTTCACTGACACAGTTCAGTTTAATACCGTCACACATTCTGCTGTGAAATCAGAGAAACCACTACGAAATTACTCGTTCATTTCTTGCACTGTAAATAAAACACACTCATTGTACTTCCTTGTTTCAATTTAACATAATTTCAGCGTTTTCTTGTTTCGGTTACATAATTTAATCATTTCTTGTTCGAGTTTAATATCGTTTTGTAGATAGTTAAATCAATCATACTGTCAGCTAGGTCGGACTGAAAGGAGCATCTCTTGTTTAAAAAGGCTGAAGTCTTACACTCGCAACACAATGGGCCAAGGCAATCTAAGCAGTCCAGCTCTGCTGGACATTCAGAGGACACTGGTCCTACTTGGTACGGTAAGGTTACTGACCATTTTCTTAAAAAGGAACAGAGGGCCGAATGTATGTTTAAATAACTTGACAATTTTTTTTTAATGTAAGCGGACAATGAGCTTCCTCTGTCTGAAAGAGGAGCAGCCACCACTGCTCTGTACACACTTTGAGTATGCATTCATAGAAAAGTGCTATATAAATCTAATCCATTATTATCATTATCATTATTTACCCTCAAATATGTTACTGCAGATAAGGTTGATAAAGAACAGTAATGGTATGAATTGCAGTGTATTATGGGATGATGCATAAGCATTCACTGTGTTGGTTGATATGCAAGTAAAACAACAAAATCCATGAGTATATAAGAGAACAACTTTGAATAGCTGTCCACTGTAGTGACCACTATGCATGAAAGGGTTAAAGTGAGATAAAAAAAAAAAAAAAAAACATGATTAAAAAAGAGGAAAAACATCATGAAGAAAAACATGATGAACATGTATTCATTTGTTTTAAAGTGGAAAATTACCCTATCCTGACAAAAGCATCCATGATTATGAGTTAATGTGAATGGATGTTGTATTTTAACCCTTTAAGCCCTCAAACGCACAAATACTGTAATAATATGTTAAAAAAATAATAGTTTCCTCAAGAGCTAAATGTTTCTCATTAATTCATGCTACTTGGTTGGAAAAATTATTCTTTAATATTTGACTTCATGGTCCTAGTAGCTGGGTTTTAATAAGATATGAGTAACCGTTTTTGAAAAATTGCAAAAATTTTAATTTGAGTTATATGTGTTTCAGAGAAGTGGGTAACCCTTCCACTCCTGATGTGTCTGTTGTGAGTGCTCTGAATGTATGATGTACAGGGTGGGGAAGCAAAATTTACACTGAACATTTAGTTGTTTTTTCTCAGCAGGCACTACGTCAGTTGTTTTGAAACCAAACATATATTGATGTCATAATCATACCTAACACTATTATCCATACCTTTTCAGAAACTTTTGCCCATATGAGTAATCAGGAAAGCAAATGTCAAAGAGTGTGTGATTTGCTGAATGCACTCGTCACACCAAAGGAGATTTCAAAAATAGTTGGAGTGTCCATAAAGACCGTTTATAATGGAAAGAAGAGAATGACTATGAGCAAAACTATTACGAGAAAGTCTGGAAGATACTATTAAAGAAGAATGGGAGAAGTTGTCACCCGAATATTTGAGGAACACTTGCGCAAGTTTCAGGAAGCGTGTGAAGGCAGTTATTGAGAAAGAAGGAGGACACATAGAATAAAACATTTTCTATTATGTCAATTTTCTTGTGGCAAATAAATTATCACGACTTTCAATAAACTAATTGGTCATACACTGTCTTTCAATCCCTGCCTCAAAATATTGTAAATTTTGCTTCCCCACCCTGTATTTGAAATATTCATAAAAATTCAACAGTTTGCTCAAGAGGAAAAATTTCAAAACGTGCTGATAGAATAGAACTTGTTCTGTGCACAGACAACTGAGCATGCTCAGTGCACCTCCACCTGTAGAATGGGGGGTAAAACACAGAGCAGTGATAATAGACATTATACAGACTAAATGTCATCTAAAATTAATGTTTATTGGCAACATAGTATAGCAAACTATGACATGATCAAAAACAAATTAATTTTAGCAAAAAAAAAAAAGTCTCAGTTTTGAATGTCTGGGGTTGCCAGAAATGTTTGATGTTAAAATGGGGTCACGAGCCAAAAAAGGTTGGAAACCACTGCATTAAAGGGTTAATGTATGAATCATGTGTACATCCACCAACATAAAGGAAAAATCTGCGATGAAACTGTCAAATATGTCTTTGACCGTCAGCTGCCTGGACGTCATACCCGTACTGAACACTCCACTAATGGAACCAACAGAAGTCCTTCCCTGTTTGGGTTATATTTGCATAAGAAGTGGAACAGTCATGTGGATGTGCTGAGTGCAGTGAACGTAGGTAGGCACATTCACATGCAGGAGCTATTCCCTCTACCTTACACACGTTTGTACACGTATATGATGTATGACTTCCACCAGGCAGCACTAATGCATCTTCAAAAGGATGAGCGCTTCGCTTTATCGAAGCTGACAGAGGGGATGGAACTACCAGTCCGTCCAGGAGAGGAAGACCAATGAAGACCTCGGACTTTCTCCTCTTCCTCGTTCATTATTGATACTTCTAGAGGGTTAGAGTTTATACTGCGGATTAACAGCTGTTTCTGTTCTTCCTCCCTCTATACCAGGGGTGTCAAACATATGGCCCACAGGCTAAAACTGGTCCATAAAAGGGTCCAATTTGTGAAATGCAAAAATTACACTGAAGATATAAACCCTTAGGGGTCTGAGCCTATTTTGGCCGTTTTTGAGTACTTTTGATTTTGCCTTTATATACTATATAAAGAAATGTTTACTATACCCATGTTTGGTGTCTTTTTTTTCCAGCTCAACTTCATCTATCTCATCTACCTGTTATTTTTTCACTTTAACATACTATATCAACACAAAAGGACAAAAAACACACAAAAAATATAAAATCTGATTGTAAAATGTATATAATTTATTGCATAAATAACACACAGATGCTTAACGAACCTTTTCAAAGACTTTAAAAGTGAATATTGGTTCCAAATATTAGGTATATACAATTAAAATTGAAATAAATTAAAAATATACTCAAATATTTGACATAAAAGCAGACCTTTACATAAGCACCCCCACCCCGGTCCTCCCGGTTTCTGCATCCGGTTCAGGTGGGGGTCACTCTCACCCTTACATGTAATGTTAATGCAGTCAATTCGAACAGTTTTTTTCCTTTTGAAAAATGGACAAAAAATGACCAAGATATGGTCAGAAATATAACACCCCCCCCCCCCACCTCATTTTCATGTTTTTACTCACGTTTGTTTGCTCCGAGTTAAAACCATCATATCTGTGGTTGTATTTGCTCTATCAACATCAATAAAAAGTGGGAGAATGTTTCAAGTCTGCACTTTTGAATTCAATCCTTCTCAGGGGTCTATGTGACCGACTTCTGATGCTACAACGTGTTGAATATGTCATGTGATTCAGTGACAGGGCCGTGACCGTGGACCCTTAAGGGTTAATAATCGATCATTTTAGTTCAGAGGCCACAAAAAGGGGGTCGGACCATCATAATAACCTATACGTAATGGCAAATTGTAATTTTTCTCTTTGTTTTAGTATTAAAAACTAAAATGACATGATTTATTTTACATTTATAAACTATCCTTTAACATAAAATGTGAATAATCTGAAATGTCTTAAGAGAAGTAAACGCAATTCTAACAATATTCTGTCGGTTACTAAATGTTTTGTGTATTTTTTTGATCCACTATGACCTGTGTGTCAAGTCCCAAGTCAAGACCGTCAAGTCCCAAGTCCTAAACCTTGAATTTCAAGTCATTTGAGTCTTTTTAACAGTAATAATATATTACATTTAGATGACAGATCATATATACTTTTTAAATCAGCACTCTGACCTGGTCCATGGTGAGCTCGGAGCCGGTCAAGACACGACATAGGCAAAACCAGAAAACACTGTGCTGGAAAATGATAATCGTTCAGAATTGCTAACCTGATTGCCTCTCAGTTGCGTCTGTGTGTATCCTATGGGCTCCTATGTCACTCTGTCATTACTTCTCTTTCTGCGCCATGGCACCAGCTGTGGTCCAGGTGTCCTGTCGAACCACCCTACACCTGCTATCTCTAAACTCCTCCCTGTAACTCACTCACTCATTCCGTCCTCTGCTCAGGCTGTGAATGTTCAGGCTGTAATCGACAATATTTAGTGTAGTTCGTTATTTATGGGACACATTTCAATTTCAAAGAGCAGCAGACTATCAACTGACCTCCCAGTAACAGAACACAACAGAGAAGTGGGTTTAACATGGAAGCTGGAGCCGGTGCTGGAGCCAGGTCAAACCCACCAATAGAAACTCTTCTCTCATCCATCGGCGTAGGCCACGCCCATTAAGTGCAGTTAAATTCGCAAGCAAAACTTTTGAAGTTGCAAACAAAGAGGAGTGATTTTCAAGCAAAACTTTTGAAGTCTCAAGCAAAAGTTTTAAACACACAAGAAATGAGGACTGATTTATAAGCAAAATCATCTTTTTTTTGGATTGCCATTTACTGTCTTTTGCTCTCAAATCTCTTTTTTGGTTGCAAATCTATTCTTTTTAATTGCAAATCCTTTCTTTTTGATTGATGAATAAAGAAACAAATGTCTCTCCATACTTTTCTTTCACAAATGTGGAACGATGGTCCAAAATTGCGTTAAAATTTTCAAAACAGTGAAATTTCTCTTGCCTGGCCAGCCAGCACTCTAGGTGCTCAGCCCCCCTAAACCTCTGATCCTAGAATCGCCCCTGTTTAGTGCATTTGGTTTTGCAATATTAACACATCATGTAACATTAGGAAAGTGGTGACAAAATCAGTGAAACTACCGTTGGAGATGCTCCAATCACTTCAATCAGACTTTCTGGGAATGTCCTCAATCGAATGAGGGACAAAGCTCTGATCAGAGGCATGACGGCTGCACAATCATCAGTTCTGGTCCAGTTTTTATCTCTACCTCTTAGTCGTTCACCCATCGGCCTTCCTTGGGTAGACCCCCACCTCTACTCCATTCCCCTGGGCCTGATAACATCCTCCATCCTCCATCGTCATCCCCTCTATGTGAGATTACCAAAGGGAATCTACGACCTAGTGTTAGACACAAAAGAAGTCCTCGAACAGGAAATTATGATCTTTAATATTCGTTACATCCACGATCTTACGGATGCAGCGCAGAAATCAGAGTCAGGACAAAGTGAGTTTCCTCATATAAGCCAAACGGACCACCACTCTTCTACTGCTTCAGGAGTTTGATTGTGGTTCCAGCTAATAATCATCTGGAGTTTCTTTGACATTTGTGACTGAATTGAAAAATAGTGTTAATTCAGGCTGAACACTGAGGTCTGCTCAAGGCTTTTCCACATGAAGATGTAAAAAAGGAACATTCATTTGAGTTATTTTACATTTACATTTTCTGTTAGGCACTAAATTAAATTGATGAATAACTAAGTTGAAGAAGAACTTCGTGCATAACTTCTTGAATGCTCGATTAACACTAACATGGATATTTTTCTAAACTAAACTAAATATGTTCTATTATTACAAAAAAGAAAAGAGGAAGTTTCCATTGTTTCCGGCAGACTTAAAACAGTGGACACCATGGATGATACAGGACGTAGCGGACATCGATGGTTTAATGCAGTGGTTCTAAACCATTTTTGAATCGTGACCCCAGTTTATCATCACTAATTTCTGGTGACCCCAGACATTCAAAATGGAGACTTTTTTTTTGTTGCTAAAATTAATTTGTTTTTGATCATGTAATACTTCGCTATAATATGTTGCAAATAAACATTAATTTTAGATGACATTTAGTCTATATAATGTATATTATTATGGACGGAGGCAGAAAAGCCAGGTGTAGATTACTGCACAAAGTGAGAATTTGATTTTCCTTGGTCAGGATATGTACAGTCAGTCCAGCTTGGATTTACAAGGCTGACAATTAATACTGAACAAACAAGAACTCAAACTATGAATTATGAAAGAGCTGCAGCATCTGAAACTGACCACAATGAACATTTGAAAGATAAACAGAACCACAGTGCTTCAGTTTCAGCTTCACAGTTTGTCATGTCTTTTATGGATTGGGATTGTCTCTGTCAACTAGGGATAAGAATTGAGAACCGGTTCTTTTTGAGAACCGGTTCCCAGTACCTCGATTCCTTGGAATCGTTTGCCTGCCTGCTTAACAATTCTGCTCATCGATTCTGCCTTCGTTGCACATGTGTGAGGATGTCATGCGTACACTGCATTGTTTTGGTCAAGACGTAGCCAACATGGCACTGAGGCAGAAACGGTCCAAAAAGATGACACCAGGTCCACTGGAACACTGTGAAAGCTTCCATTTCTTCAAAAGGGTGGAATCCCTCCAATTTGCTCAAACATTTGTCCACAGCATGTGATTCATTTACAGGAATGTCACGTGTATGATACACTACTTAGCGACGCTTGTGAATCTAGTGGCACAGTGAACACCAGGCCGTCATCCAGTTCCGGTGCGGGCAACAAACGTCATACCCCCTCAAATAAAAGTTTCCGAAGGTAGGGGAAAGGAAATGAGGTGCACAACAGTGGGAGCTGAGCTGAGCTGTTTTTCTGCTAAAATTAATTTGTTTTTGATCTTGTAATAGTTTGCTATACTATGTTGAAAATAAATGTTAAAGGTGCGAGAGACTTTCATTACCAATTTTTCATCATATCTGTAAAACCTCAGTCATAGCTAGGGATGGGAATCAAGAATCAGTTCTTTTAGAGAACCGGATCCCAGTAGCTCGATTCCTTGGAATCGTTTGCCTGCCTGCTTAACAATTCCTCCTTCGTTGCGCATGCACAATGACGTCACGCATACGCTGCATTGTTTTGGACAGAACGTAGCCGACATGGAGTTGAGGCAGAAATGGTCTAAAAAGACGACACCAGGTCCACTTACTTGGAACACTTGCAAAGCTTCCATGCCTTCAAAAGGGTGGAATCTCTCCAATATCCTCAAACATTTGTCCACAGCATGTGAATCATTTACAGGAATGTTACGTATTTGATACGCTACTTAGTGGCACTTGTGAATTTAGTGGCAGGGTGAACGCCGGGCCCAGTTCTGGTTCCGGTGCGGGCAACAAATGCCGTTCCCCTCAAATACAAGTTTCCAAAGGTTGTGGAAACGAAATGAGGTGCACAACAACGGGAGATGAGCTGAGTCAAACCGGTTCCACGTAGTGGAAATGCGGCAAGAGAAGAATTAGTAAAGTGTCTTTAGTTTCACTTTCACTAAATGCACCCCCCCCCCCCCGCCAGGAATCAGGCCCAGCGTCATCTGTTAACATACTGTATATGTTATATTTTCTGTGCAGAGATGGAAATATAAAAGACAGTTAATGAAAACACACCTGTTTGTACTCTTTTATTCTCTCACCCAATGAGAATCAATAACAGAATCGGAATCGTTAAATTCTTATCGATTCCCATCTCTACAGTCTCAACTCACCATATATATTTTATAAGTAATTTTTTTTTTTTTTCTTTAGCAATTACTAGAAATTTCAGGCAACCCCATTTGAATTCCAGTTTACCCCATGTGGGGTCGTGACCCCAGCATTGAAAAACAGTGGTTTAATGTGTCATGTAGGTGAGCAACACTGAGTAGTTATTGAGTTACAAAGTTGTGGTGGGTTAGATATATCGTTGATGCCCCCCCCCCACGCCCCGCTCAACAATCACAGAGCGTGTGCACCCCCCACCCCCACTCCAACCAACAATCAAAGAGCACAACCCCATCCCCGCTCCAATCATGGCACACACACCCCCCCAACCCCACAGTGAGTAGAAGCCACCAGCCATAAAACAGAATAAAGATGATGATGAAGTCTGTTCTGAGCCACTGTAGAAACATGGACATGTTTGTGTCCGTTCATTATTTAAGAGCAGATTTATCTATTTACCGCTGAAATAATATCAATATTGATACCAGTACTGATGTCTTATTTGACTGCGGTACACAAATAATCAGGTTACAACTCAAAATTGTACTTTGGTATCACAAAATTAATCTGAATCAATCAATTAAAACTGAATCGGATCAATATTGGATCGAACTGAATCGTGATTAATCGATTCAGAACCTTATGAATCAAAATCGAATCGATTCTGGAAATTGGTCATGGTACCCAGCCCTAGTATGGAATCATTGCATCTGGTTAAAGGTGATACTGATGTGTATAAACAGGAATAAAAGGAGGAACGTGTCTGAAAACAAAATTATTCCAACTTATACTGTAAAATTGCCATCTTACCAAGAGTATTTTTATCATTTCTAGTCCAAATATCTCATCACATTTGAAATAAGACAAAATCGCCTAAGAGTAACTTTTCAGTGAGAAATAAGAACTTATTCTTAGACAATAGATCTGGAAAATCTTATTTCAAGACATCTTACCAAGATAATTTTCACTTGTTCCATCGGCAGATTTTTTTTTTTTTTTTTGCTTAATTCAATATATATATTTTTTCTTAATTCAAGCAAAAAAATCTGCCAATGGAACAAGTAAGATTTCTTCAAATAAGATTTTCAAGATCTATTGTCTATTAACTTGTTTTAATAAATGAATGCCATTGAGGAACTGATTAAACTTGCTGTGGGTTAAAATTCTGAGCTCTGGGGTTGAAGGTTAGAGTCTGTGACCTTGAAATAATATCAAAACAGGAAAAAAATCATGAAAACATACTGTGCTTTTCTTTTTTTAACTTCATGACCATTATCACAACACAAGGCTGTATAATAAGTGTGCCTGGCACCACTTGTTCTTTAGTTATTTTGATGCCAGTGTTTGGGTCTGAAAAACGGAGCGGATACAGCATTTATTTCAAAATGACTGAACAAACATTCAGATATTCATAGTGCAAACATTCTGTCTCATTTAACCTCAACGCTATTAATTCAAATATTTAGGGCTAAAAGTGAAGGATTTCACTATTGTATCATGAATCAAGTCTCCACCTTTCTTTCTTGCTTCTAACTTTTATTGATTGACAGTCCTTTTAGTTTTTTAGATGATGTAACTGCCATTTATGTCTGACATTTAAAGTGCAGTCTTGCTTGAATTATTATACTTTAATATGAAGTAGATTCACTTATTTTTATTGTGTGGGCTGAAGCATCACAATCTATGAAGACCTCTTATCTTACCTCTTATCTTACATAATCAGGATCTGAAAATAATAGACGAAGTGGTTGAATGACTGTCACATCCTGAAACCAGAAAAACTACTCAGTTCTGAGGACATTATCATATTTTTTATTTATTTTTTTTTTTATGGGACAGATCTTAAAAGAAGAAAATCAGTAGTTGGAGGTGTTTATGGTGAAATTAGATAGAATTAGATAGAAATGTGCTTAAGATTTTACCAAACCTTAGTAGGGGCCTTTGAGTTTTTATAAATATTGAAATTAAATAAGGTCAGGAGTGTCAGTTTTATTATTATGAATGTATTTATGGTGTCTTATATTTCATCATTAACCCATAAAGACCCAGTGCTACTTTTGTGGCAGTTCCCAGATGATTTTTTTTTTCTATTTTTAACCTTTCTTAAGTAATTTATCACCATTTACTTTAATATTATCCTATGTATTTTGCATTCTTTTCAGTGAAAATCAGATATTTTATAATATTAGATAGATAGATAGATAGATAGATAGATAGATAGATAGATAGATAGATAGATAGATAGATAGATAGATAGACAATGTTCTCATGTATTATCTTTAAGTGCAATTTGTTGAAAGTATTTATTTATTTATTTTTTGGGTATTTATTACAAGTCACAGTTATTGTCTTCTACATGATTTTATACTGTATATGTTTTGTTTTTTAAATACTGCTTATATCTTATTATTCATGATTGTATCTTTTAATCTTTTACTTGGACTAAACAAAAATTCTGTAAAAAAAAAAAAAAAAAAAAAAACTATAAAAAAAAATCTGTAATTGAACAGAATTTTCACTGTTTATTTTACAGATTTTTCCTGTATTTCTAAGATGCAGGAAAAAATCAGTGAAATGACAAAACTAGACTGTGATTTTACATGTCAAATGTAAAATAATATGAAAAAATGTAACTGTGAATAACCCTAAAATTCCTATTTTTAAAAAGAATTTTTTCTTTTTTCACAGAAAAATACAATTAAAATACATTTGCAAATGTATCATAATTTCACAAATATTTCTTTTCTATTTATGAGATTAAACTGTTAATTTAAAGTTTAATACTGTAAAAAAAAAATAATAAAATGAGATAAAATTACTGACAATTAACAGTAAAAGAAGTATTTGTTCTGTAAGTTTAACAAGACTTGTTTGTTAATTGACAAATATCTTGTGTAATTAGAACAAAAATATTGAATAAATGTATTTTTGTGAATGTATAACATGTATAAGCACTGATAAACTGTCCAAATACAGTTTTTATCAGTGGATTGTACAACTTAGTCTCATTGAAAATTATTTACATATATTTATAGGTAATTTGATTGTTTAAATACATGTAAATATTCTTTATTAAACATTTAAAAGTTTAAAAAATATGCAAAATCTCATGTAAAGTTAGGGCAAAAAACTGTATTTTAATTATGGAAAATTGCAGTATTTTTATGAGATGGTTATTTTCTGTTATTTTACAGTATTTTTTCGGCACCCCTGCTGCCGGAATAATACAATTTTTTTTAATGTTTTTTTACAGTGTACAATAAAGCCTCCCCAACATCAAGGCGATTCTTCTTCCATTTTCTATAAATTCTCCCAGAGTTCTGCTCATGTTGCTGTTGAATGTGTTGTTATTCTGACAGACAGTGTCAAAGCCAGTGTTTTATCTGTGTTTGTTCACAACTTGAATGCTGTTGTTCTCCCATAGACACAGCGCAGAACAGGGAAACCGCTCTCATTGGACCACTTTGACTAAATAAAAGCGGGCTGAATTATTAAACGACACGTTATACTGTGGATATTTAATTGCAGCTCTGTAAAATGCAGATATGTCATGAAATGAGGTGAAAATAAGCTGCGGCGTGTAAACGGCAGCCGCCACAGCAGAGTGTGATGTGAATGCAAATGAAAGAGAAAGAGCCTTTGAAATCGCCCTCTTCCTTTACTGTTCATTTCTCCAGCTCGCCAGCGTTCCAGCCACGAGCGCCGTTATTATGAAAATGGGGTGAACACTTTTCGAAGGGGAGCCATTTCATCTGCGCTCTGGGGATCAATTTAGTGTTGGAGTCGGACAAAATGCTTCTTTGGATTTGTCAGATGATCATTAGGGTGGCAGAGACAGCCCTCTGAGAAAGCACTGATGTTCTGTGAAGGAAAAATATTATGTCTGAAAGTAATGGAACCAAGGTGAATGTGCCCTTAGACGTCAAGTATTAATACCGTTAAAAGTAATTACTCTGCCTGTCGCCATAATCACACTGAACCCCGACTGTGGGATGTTAACCAAAGCTTAACGCACAAATATTGCAATTTAAAAATAATAATGGTTTCCTCAAGAGCTAAATTCTCATTAATTCATGCTCCTCGGTTGAAAAATTATGTTTTGTTTTGGGTTTTTTTTATATTTGGCTTCATGATCCTAGTAGCTGGTTTCAATGAAATATGAGTAACTCTTTTTGAAAAACTGTAAAAATTAAAATGTGAGTAATATGCCTTTAAGAGAACTGGTTTAACCCTTTCATGCATGAATTATAAGAGCCGTAATCAAGATTTTCTTCCTGAGTGTTTTTATTCCTCAAGGCATTAAAAAATAATGCGATTGAAATTGTTTTTATGAACTCATTTTTCATGGAGTTGCAAAAATGTCCACCCAGCTGGACACCATGTGTTAAATTTCTGAAGCAAAGAAACGGATTTACTAGGCCTGTAACGGTACACAAAATTTTCGGTTTGGTACATTTTCGGTTTTGAAAGCCATGGTTCATTTTTTTTTCGGTTCAGTACAGGAAGAAAGAAAACCCCTCAAAATGTCTTTAATACATTTATGAATTTTTGAAAAATTTTCCCCCAATTTTTGGACACAATAGAACAGGGGTGCCCAACCCTGGTCCTCGAGGGCTACTATCCTGCATGTTTTAGATGTATCCCTCTCCCAGCACACCTGACGGTCATTATCAGGCTTCTGCAGAGCCTGATGATAGGCCTATCATTTGAATCAGGTGGGTTGGAAGAGGGATACATCTAAAACATGCAGGATAGTAGCCCTCGAGGACCAGGGTTGGGCACCCCTGCAATAGAATATAGAAAAACAGGAATATAATTCTGCTGCTACAAATCAAATAGAAAATAAATTTTTAATATTACTAAATGTATTTTAAACATTAGTATTGCACTTTTCCCTGACAGGTAGTTTTGAACAAACAAGAAAAATCTAATCACAGTTCTGTCAGTTCACATTCTGCATAAAAATACCAAAAAAATTCCACATGAAGTGCAACATTAACAAGAGGGTAAACTGGTATTCTGTCTAAACAAACTGAAGAGAAACAGTGATAACAAAAAATTAACCAAATTATTTATTTTAGGACAGATAACAAACTGTTTAGGACACTTTGTGTACATGGGCTCACGCAGGGTGCTATTTGTCGGGGGATGTTTTTGTTTTTTGGTCGGAGCCGGCAGGGTGGGGGGGGGGGGGGGGGGGGTCCATAACTAACGTAACTAACGCTGGCTTGAAATGAAAGTGAAACTTTATATTCTGTCAATGTCCAACTCTGGGTTCTATTCCTCTGTTATACAACGTGCGTGTGTGAGAGAGAGAGAGACAGACAGAGCTAGTGTAAGTGTTTTAGAACTACCGTAGTTCCTAGGGGCCAAACAACCTCCGTCTTATTAACGTCTCTTTCCTCGTTGTTGTCTTTCACCTGAACCTGAACTGATCCAAACAGGACTGTACTGATAGTGGAGGGTCTTCAGTCTCTTCCTTCCAGGTTCACATCATATTTGTTGTTGTTGTTTTTTTTAACCTTATATCAGCTGTTATTTCGTATTTCAGGTCAATGTGTGCGTCCTTCAATATGTCGGTGTAGAACTTCCGCGGATTAAAAGTTCCGCATCAAACGTCTTTCGTTCCTTTTTCTTTTTCTCATCATACTGTGCCGTTTCGGTACAGCTGTGTACTGAACCGAACAAGTGTGTACTGAAATGGTTCGGTTCAGTACGTGTACCGTTACAGGCCTAGTATTTACTGATAAACTGTGTGAAAACTATGAAATGAAAACATTTTTAATGCAGCTAATCTGATGTTTTCTCACATTTTAACATACACAAAAACTAGTCATTACTCACTTCATGGAGATAATATGCAAAAAAAAAAACTGTTAATTACAGTTTAATAACAATAACAAGCAACTATTTACACTCAAACATGTTAGTGCAGATCAGGTTTATTAAGAACAGTAAAGTTACAGTAACGGTATGAATTCCAGTGTATGGGATGGTGCACGCACTGCAAAAATATAAATCTTACCAAGTGAATTTTTCTCATTTCTAGTCAAAATATCTCATCACACTTAAAATGAGACATAATCACCTAAAGACAAACATTTTTTGTTGAATTCAAGCAAAAAAATCTGCCAATGGAGCAAGTGAAAATTATCTTGGTAAGATTTCTCGAAATCAGATTTTCTAGATCTATTGTCTATAAATCAGTTCTTATATCTCACTGAGAAGTTCCTCTTAAGGTGATTCTGTCAGATTTTAAGTGTGATATTTGGACTAGAAATGAGAAAAAATACACTTGGTCAGAGTTAGATTTTTGCAGAGCGAGCATCCACTGTGTTGGCTGATATGGAACTGAAACAACAAAATCCATGAATATACAAGAGAACAGCTGTCCACTGCAGTGACCACTACGCATGAAAGGGTTAAAGCACACTAATGCATTTGACTCGTGGGAATCCATGGGTTCTAGAGGCAGTAGAGTTGATAAAACAGGGAGCAGAGCTAAGATTACTGGTGTAATACACAGATAAGGAAGAAATAGAATGGACTCATTTTGTAACCTCTGCCAAGTGGAACGGCAGAGGTTATGTTTTCATCGGGGTTTGTCTGTCTGTCTGTTAGCAAAATAACTTAAAAAAGTTACGGACATGAACCATGTCCCCTACTGGCAATTTTTGGAGTTTCCTCTCTTGTGCTGGGATTATCCAAACCCAAAGTGACTCGATAGCTTTTTGTACATTATTAGCACATCGTATGATTCTGTTTAAGTGGAAGGAAACTCTGCCACCCACCTTTACTTTTCTTTTTAAAGTTGGAAAAGATTAAGTTTTCTGTTCGTGGACAAATTAATTTGTTTTATGAACAATGGAATCCTTTTTTCTCTACTGTCAACAAGAGTGTCCTGCTGTCTGCTATGTCCTTTTGACAGAGAAATGTGTTGTTGGTTTGCATTGTATTGACTCAGCCCTGAGTATTGTAAAGAGGAGTTGATAACGTCATTTATCTTGTTGCTTTTTTCTTTTTCTCTCTTTTTTTTTTCTTTACTTTTTTGGGGGTTTGGTAGGTTTGTTGTATGGTTTGTTTGTATATGTTGTGTCTGTGTGGTTCCCTGTGTACAGGTACATGTTTGTGTAAATGTATAATTTGAAATAATAAAAAAGATTAAAAAAAAAAGAAGTTATGGACAGATTTTCAGGAAATTTTCAGGAAATGTTGATACTGGGACAAGGAACAAATGATTATATTTTGGTGGTGATCGGGGGGGGGGGGGGTCTGTCTGTTATCAAGATAACTCAAATAGTTAAGATGGATTTTGATGAAATTTTCAGGAAATGTTGACACTGGCACAAGAAACAAATGGGGGCCGGGGGGGGGGGGGGGGGGGGCTGATCTGCCTTGGAAGTCTGTGCACTCCGAGTGCTTTTCTAGTTTTGTATTGATTAAAACACAGATTAAAAAGAAATAGAATGGACTCATCTAGTTACCTCCGCCAAGGAGGTTATGTTTTTGCCAGGGTTTGTTTGTCTGTCTGTTTGTCTGTCCGTTAGTGTGCAACATAACTCAAAAAGTTATGGACAGATTTGGATGAAATTTTCAGGGTTTGTTGGAAATGGGATAAAGAAGAAATTATTAAATTTTGGTGGTGATCGGGGGTGGGGGGGCCCACGGGGGGGGCGCAGACCAGAAAATTTCATCAAAATCTGTCCATAACTTTTTGAGTTATGTTGCACACTAACGGACAGACAAACAGACAGACAGACAAACAAACCCTGGCAAAAACATAACCTCCTTGGCGTGGGGGGGCCCACGGGGGGGGGGCCACTGATCAGCCTTGGCGGAGGTCTGCGCTCTCCAAGTGCTTCTAGTTTAGTATTGACATGGACGTGGACCAGACACTTTTACACAAGACTGAAGATGAAAGTTTATTGCGACTCACTCCATTTTGTGATCTGAATTCCAGTCCAAGTGAAGTCTGTCACTGTGTTACGGGGTGGGGGGGTGGGGGGACTGGGCCACAGTATGAACCAGTCCAACCTTCTTAGTGTGTGATAACAGTCAGATCCGGTTCTCCCGTTGCGTCCTGGTGTTTCCATTGATTCTGTTGATTTTTTTACTTTTTCTTTTTTTTACAATGAGGGCAAAACCAAAGACAAATGCTCAAAAAATAGGACCAAGGGTCCTGTAGTCCAACGGCATATTTAAAGGCATTAACTGACATTTGTTTGACCTTTCAAGGTCAAAGGTCATGGCAGCGAATGTGACTTCCGATTTATTGCCAATAGTAATTATATCTTCAATGGTTTTCAGGTTATAGCATTATGACATTATTCCCATTATAGACCAATGGGGATTTGTAAAATTTCAAAATTCATAAGAAATTCAAAAATCAGTCCACATGTTATCACACTTTTTATCATGTTTTATGAATTAAACAGTCACAATGTCAAAAATTATATGACAGCAGTGTTTCTTTTTTGTCTATGTGCATACAGTCTTCAGAAAAAAGCAAAAAACACAGCAAGCAAAGGGGTAACGTTTGGGGAAGTTTGTTCTTTTGCATTTTCCGGTGCAAAATGTCACATTAAATACATTAATGGAAATTGCACATATTCAGGTGTTTGTGTGTGTGGTGAGAATAATCAGTAAACTAGGTCTAAACAAAACTCATTCAGTTGAAAATTAGATGGTATTTAGATGTAGTTTTTTTGGTCATGAGGCAGAATATTTGCTGGAGGTTATATACGAATACATCTGTAAATAAGAATGCAGTCCACCCCATATGAGCCACAACAGAACATATGGATTTCAATACTTTTCTAGATATTAATATCTGCTTGCTGTTATTTTTTGTTTTATTTGATCTTTAACCCTTTGGGGTCCACGGTCACAGCCCCGTGACTCAATCACATGACATTTTCAACACGTTGTAGCGTCAGAAGTCGGTCACGTACACCACTGGGGACAATTGCATTTGAAAGTGCGAACTTGAAACACTCTCCTACTTTTTATTTGATGTTGATAGAGCAAATACAACCAGAGATATGAGGTTTTGAACTCGGAGCAAACAAATGGGAGTAAAAGAAAACAGAGAAAATGTGTATATAAAGTTATGCTTTTATGTCAAATATTTGAGTATAGTTTTAATTTATTACAATTCTGATTTTATATACCTAATATTTGGAACAAATATTCACTTTTAAACTCTTTGAAAAGGTTCGTTAAGCACCTGTGTGTTATTTATGCAATAAATTATATACATTTTTCAAATTGGATTTTATATTTTTGTGTTTTTTGGCCTTTTGTGTTGATAAAGTAGGTTAAAGTGAAAAAATAAATACTAGGCAGATAATATAGATGAAGTTGTGCCGAAAAAAAAAGATACCAAACATGGGTATAATAAACATTTCTTTATGTAGTATATAAAGGCAAAATCAAAAGTACTCAAAAATGGCCAAAATAGGCTCAGACTCTTGAGGGTTAATATAAAGCGGGTGATTTAATGACTGCAGCAGCTACACATCTTCCACTTCCTTTCCAATAATGAGTATATTAAAACCAAAAGCACTACAACGTGTCTGAAATATGAGTGCTTTTACTCTATTTTTGTGAACAGTTTCAACCTTTTAGATATTAATGACTTCACAGCTTGTTCTCTAGTGCCTTATTTAATACCAATAATTTAGACTTGACAAGAAATACACAACAGCTGTGTGGGGTAGTAAACACTCCACTAATGGGAAAAGAAATACTCTTTTCTGTAAAAAACTCAAATTAATGACTTTACTGTTTATGTGCCTTGATTTTCCGTTGACCTCCTATGAATAAACTGATTAAACTGTGAAGTGCTTGAAAACATTTAAGAGTAGATTTAAAAACAGTCTGTATTTTACATAATTAGTATCAAATTTATGCTAATTTTTTTGTTCCGCATTTCATTATCCTCATAGCATAATTGCCTAACTCATACACAAATGGACAAAAGTATTGGGACACGGTGAATTGAGGTGTTTCTTTTCTAAAAGGGGTCTGGGATACAAAACAATAATGACAAATATCATAAAATAGTTTTATATTGTGAATAAGCATCACTGTCATTTTCACTATCCACTTATGGTCGGTGCTGCCGCTGGGCAAAGTGACAAGTTAGAGCAGGGGTGTCAAATTCATTTTAGTTCAGGGGCCACATTCAGCTAAATTTGATCTGCAGTGGGCCGAACCAGTAAAATTATAACATAATTATATATAAATAATGTCAATTCCAAAATTTTCTCTATGTTTTAGAGTGAAAAACATAAAATTAAACAATAAAAATGTTTACATCTATCAACTATCCTTTCAAACAATGTGAATAACATGAACAAACTGAAAAAATAAGTGTAATTTTAGCAATATTCTGCCTCATTTTATCATTTCCACATGTTTATTATAACTTACAGATCACAGTGGATCTACAAACACACAAAATATTTGATATCAGGCAGAATATTGTTAAAATTTTACTTACTTCTCTTAAAATATTTCAGGTTGTTCATATTTGTTCAGGTTATTCACATTTTTTGTGAAATTATACTTTGTTTTAGTCTAAATACACGGAAATATTTACATTTACAAAGACAGAAATTTGAAGTTGTGAGTATTTATAGGTTCTTATGATAGTATTTTACTGGTCTGACCCACTTTAGATCATATTGGTCTGAATGTGGAACCTGAACTAAAATGATTGTTAATATCTTCAGTGTAATTTTTGCATTTCACAAATTCATCCCAAGGGCCGAACTGGACCCTTCAGCGGGCCGGATTTGGCCCCCGGGCCGCATGTTTGACACCTGTGTTTTAGAGCGAAAAAAGTTAATTTACATTTTGAAAAGGTTTACATCTACAAACTATCCTTTCAAACAATATGAATAACATGAACAAACTGAAAAAATAAGTAACTTTAACAATATTCTGCCTCAGTTTATCATTTACACATGTACATTATAACTTACAGATCACAGTGGATCTACAAACACACAAAACATTGAGTAACAGGCAGAATATTGTTAAAATTGTACTTACTTTTCTTAAGACATTTCCGGTTGTTCATATTTGTTCAGATTATTCACTTTTTTTTTTTTTTTTTTGCAAAATTATGCTTTGTTTTAGTGTAAATACATGAAAATATTTCCATTTACAAAGAGAAACATTTGGAGTTGTCATTATTTTTATGTTATTATGATAGTATTTTACTAGTTCTGCCCACTTGAGATTGAAATGGTCTGAATGTGGAACCTGAACTAAAAGGATTGTTAATATCATGAGTGAAATTTTTGCATTTCACAAATTCATTCCAAGGGCTGAACTGGACCCTTTGGATTTTCATAATTATCCTCTGGTAAAAGGAATATGGAGTCCTTAGAGGTGTGAAAAGAAAGTAGATGAAGTTAACGTGGGCACCTAAAGGGGCAGTGCGTGTCATGAGTGTTAATTTGCTGTGGAGATAATGTACATACATCTGTCACACTGCACTATTAAATCTGTTCAGCTGAGATCCACATAATTAAAGCATTAGCCTCATAGCATAATTGCTTAAGTCATCAAATATATGGACAAAAGTATTGGGACATGTTGAATTCAGGTGTTTCTTTTCTAACAGGTGCCTGGGATAATTATCTCTACTGTATGTTCGCTGTCATGCTTGTTCTTCTCACTAGGGCTATTTTTTTCTCAATCTTCGAACTTTAAAACAGGTCAGTTTGACCCAGAACATAACAGGAGGGCTATGATTTTAAATATTCTTCCTCTAAATTTCTTAAATATTTTTCATGCTCTGACTGTAATTAACTATTTTCTACCACAATTTACCATTTACTTTCTTCACATCTCATTTAGGAAGAAAAATCTCCCATTAAATTTTAAGGAAATATTGATGTATATAAACTATATGGACATAAATATTGGGACGCATCATGGTTACAGATGTAAAATGTCCCGTTCATATTGATTTGACGTATAATCATCAACATTAATAATAAATTTGATATTTATCACAATATAAACCTATATTATAATATTTGTCATTATTGTTTCGTATCCCAGACCCCTGGTTAGAAAAGAAACACCTGAATTCAACGTGTCCCAATACTTTTGTCCATATAGCATATGACTTAGGCAACTATGCTATGTTTATGTTTATGTTTATGCATTTGGCAGATGCTTTTTTCCAAAGCGACTTACAGGGGAAAACCAATCAAGCTATGAGGCTAATGCTTTAAAAATGTGTAGTTGTAAGTGGGATCTCAGTTTAACAGATTTAATAGTGCAATTTGACAGACGTATATATACATTAGGGGTGTGGCAAAAAATGTCTTCATATAAAAATTGCAATTCTCATTTACTACGAATCAGAATCGATTTAAAATGTCCCAAAATCAGTTTTAAAAAATAAAACAAATCCGCCGGCAACCTGCCTCCGTTTTGTACGTGGGACGTCCTGACGTCATCACGCAGCCGGTTCTGGAACATACGCATGCGCAGTAAACACCAAAACAAAGGAAACTAATGGAGGAGGTAGGGTTAGCCATGAGCTTAGCGGTTAGCAATTAGCAGTTAGCACAATCAGCAGCTAGCGCATTGACATGCCATCAAATGGCATTATATAATTCGCAAAAGGATGAAAATACGTACATATAGCACGCCAAATGCAATAAACTGGCGTCACATACAATGCGATTTCCTGAGCTCAGTCTGTCAGCTGCATCACCCAGAGCTGAAGGACACAGTGCAGAGTCAGCCACCAGCAGCAAACCAACACACACTGCTGTGCATCACCAAACTCCTGCCAAACATGGATACATGTTTAAAACTGAATAAATGTGAAAAAGACATTTGAATGTCTGCATTTGTCATTCTGTCCTGCAAAGCAGACTGGAGTAGATCATGAGGATCCTTTGTACACCTATTGACTGAAACAGAAATCAGTATGAATCAAATCATTTTGAATTGAAAATCAATTTTGAATCGAATTGAAGCCCCAAAAATCAGAATTGAATCGAATCTTGAGTAAGTGTGACACCCATGAATGAGTGATCACATTATGGTTTTGAATGTAAACTATTTCAGGTTAAATATCATTTATACATCCTAAAATGTATAGTTTGTGTGGTATATATATATATATATATATATATATATATATATATATATATATATATATGTCAGGGTAGAGACTGTGATCTGGTAGGATCGGCGATTCTACCAGTAGAGACTCCGATCATAGTCTCTACTGGTAGAAACTCCGATCCGAACCCTAACCCTAACCCTTCTACTGGCAGGATCGGAGTTTCTACCAGTAGAGACTCTGATTGGAGTTTCTACTGGTAGAGACTACGATCGGAGTCTCTACTGGTAGAATTGCCGATCCTACCAGATCGCAGTCTCTACCCTTACATATATATATATATATATATATATATATATATATATATATATATATATATATATATATATATGTATATGTATATGTTTTGCTCTCCACACAATAATTTCATTTGACCACAAGGGGGATACAGTCGCACAGTGGGACAGCCAGGTCGGAGTCGCAGCTGGATCTCGTCTTCAGAACAAGAGAAGCAAGTGAAGGAAACACTTGACCTGTTGCGTGTCTCCTTATATTTTCTGTTCTTTACAGGTTAGTAATGGATAAAACTTTTCCAAACTATGTCAAACTCTTGTTAGTACAGCACACATGTAGGCAGCATGTTACTTAGAATCAGTCAGTGGGTTTTCTTTGTCTTACATGACATGCTAGGTGTCTACGTATTGGCTTTTGATCATTAATGCTAGCCAGTTAGCTTAATGTTCGGTGAATAGTTTAAGGGATATAAATACAGGTAATATGTGAAGGTTTTATATTTCACATTAACTAGTACAGCTCCCTGACAACCCAGTATGTTTCCAGTAATGATATATGTGATGCAGTGTTTTTGTGGAAATGTGTATTAATGTTAGTGTGTTCTCAAAAGGTAATTTTCGCTAGCTTCACCATATTTGGTGCTTAACGTGGAAAAGCCCTGTAACCAGTATATCTGGACACGAAATATGATGATATAGCATAACAATATATGGCAATAAGTTTATCATAGCCAGCAGCTTAAAGCCAGTTATAAAGAGGTATTGTACCTTTATTGTTTTCATAGTTATTGAAACATGGACAGTAGTAAATGATTCTAATTAAGTTAGGAAGATGCTGTAAACTAAAAAATGTCAATTAGAAAAGGTTGATTCAGAAAATGTGTACATGAATAAGAACAAAATGTTGACAATGAATTACATGACATATGTACAACAATAAAGAACAAGAGAAGCAAGTGAAGGAAACACTTGACCTGTTGCGTGTCTCATTATATTTTCTGTTCTTTACAGAACAACAAAATTAACCTGTATACAGGCCTCGTGTCCAGGGTGTGTAACATAAGTAAAACATTCCCACCCCAAATATACATTATCTCCACAGCAAAAAACACTCATGACATCTACTGCCCCTATAGGTGCCCACATTAACCTCATTAAGCTAACGATATGTAACATAGAGGAGTTTTAAAGTACAACCACTGCTAGCATAAAAAAATAAAAGACGAACAATCAGAACGGTAGGAATGTAATAATTAATGAAATATAATCAGTAATATTGACCCATAAAATAAATTTGATGATTTAATGTTTGTCTTGTTTGTGAGTCTAAATATAAAAGCATCTGACACTCTCATCAGATTTTGCAAATTAAAAAAGTCAATCCCAGTTAGAAAGGATCAAGAATAATAACTTTCCGTTCTCGATGTGCTGATTTAATTAGGTGGATATGAGTCGACCAAATTTAATCTGATAGTGTCAACAGCTGACTGCGCAGAAGTCTCCTGAGTCCATTTAATGGAGGAAAATAGAGGTGTGATTTATCGTATGTTTGCACAGTTGACGCCTCCACACCGTCTCTTTAAATTAGGTCTGAAGTGTGAAACGAGAAATGAGGCGACAAAACTCGACAATGCATTTCTTCAGTTAGAATAAAAACACCTGTCCTCTGTAGATTTCTAATGTAATAGTTGTAAGTTCATTTTCTTCCTGGATATTTGCATAATGTTAAACAGAAGAGACGCAATTATCCAAAGAGATTACCTCAGAGGGTAGAAATATGAGTGTCCAGCAGAAAAAGTCGGTTATTAAAAAAACTTTTTTTATGCCACCAGGGGGCAATATCACCGTGCTGCCCCCTAGTGGACACAGATAATTCAGTTTGGGTTTGTTTGTTTTGTCAGTTCAGAGCTGCCATGGTTTTCATGTTGTTGGAGATGTCTTGTCAGTTTGGTTGCAGTTAAAGATCAGTTACTTGTTTTTTGGCCCAACAAAATATCTGTCTGTAAGTAGTGTTATATCCTCCTGAGACCTGGCAATGCGTTTTTGTCCCCTGGAGGGAACAAAAGTTTGACAGTTTTACTAAAAAAAAATGCTGTCCATCGCAAATGATATTCCATTAAAAAACTAAATAAATAAATAAAAAGAATTTTAAAAAATGTATTTGAAAAAACTGTTGCATTATGCAGTTTCGACTCAAAATGACTGTTCAATATAAAAAAAAGCTAAAATTTTCACTTTCCTGGGTCTCAGGAGGATATACTAAGATGTTAAATCACTGTACATAGTCATCTGAGGCTCCTTGTGTTGCTTAATACTTTTGTTTATGTGCATTAACAGAAGACGCTAATAGTGTTAGCATGCATATGGGATTTTCCATGTATTTTAGCATCGCGCTAATTGCTATCATTAACTGACTTTTTTTTTTGTATTTTCGGAACTGTAGCTCACTATGAGTGAATGTTGTGTATGATTTACATCGACAAAGCAATGATAGATTGTGTTTTGATGTTTTACACATTTTTTTGCTCATAAAAAAAAGAAAGTATACACGATTGTAACATACATTTTGTTTTTGTGTGTACAGTTTTAGAGTCATCAAGTAAATATCCAAAAAAGCAAGAAGCTTTCAGGGTGTGCTTTTTTTTTTTTTTTTAGTTTGAAGAACTGTTTGCTATCTATACAGCTAGTTGACCAACACTAGTGAAGACAGAATAATCACTGTTGGAGTCTTTAAACTGTACCATACACAGGGGTTTAACTCTTTGAAACCTGACGTGTCATCGCTGACACACCTTGCACATATGCAGTTTGGATGGCTGGAACTCTTTCACTTTTTGTGTAATTGGAAAAATTCCAACAGTTTCTGAAACCTGAGACATTGTGCTTTATAGGCTTTAAAGCAGGGGTGTCAAAGTCCAACTCAATTTCAGTCAAATTAGGTCTAAAGTGGGTCTGACCAGTAAAAGAACAACATAATTATATATAAATAATGTCAACTCCAAACTTTCCTTACATGATGAAAATGTTTGCATCCATTAGGGCTGTGCGTATTGATCTAAATATTGATAGTATCAATACGCATATATCCAATATGCAGAACAAAAGGGGACAAGGATCTAAACTTCCCTAATTTTTACCTGTCAGGACAGGTGCTGAGTGTGAGCACCAAAGTAAAGTATTTAGGTCACTTTATTACAGATCAAATGACCGATGATGATGATATGTACAGGCAATGTCGGATGTTATATGCCCAGGCTAATGTGTTGGCAAGAAAATTCTCAATGTGTACAGAAAATGTCAAGAAGAATCTCTTCAGAGCATACTGTACTCCTTTTTATACTGCCCCCTTGTGGTCCAGGTTTAAAAAGGCTAGTGTACAGAAGCTCAAAGTTGCATATAATAATTCCATGAGAATACTGTTTAAAAAACCTCGATGGACTAGTGCAAGTGAATTATTCTGCAGTGCAGGAGTTAACACTTTTCAGGCTCTTATGAGAAACTTAATGTACAAATTTATCTGTCAACTGAACGATTGTCAGAATTCCATCATTCAGCTTTTGATTAATCCTAGTCATAGTTCGGTGCGATACCAGTCATCCCTGTGGTGACACTGGTACAGTTCTTTTATAATATTGATGATATTTTGTTTGTATTTTTAACCTGTATTTTTAAATGTATTCCGTTTGTTGATTGCTTGTTCATTGGTTTTTAAATGGACTCCCAAGTCTGCAAATAAAGATGATGATGATGATGATGATGATGATGATGAATACGAAGGTGAGTATCGGTATCGGATCAATACTAGCGTGGTGAGATCGATACTTTTGTTATAGTTTCTCTTCTATATGTCCAGTAAATTACTGAGGTGCCCATCCCCTGGGCACCTCATCTCCGTGGTGCAGTGAAGACACTGACCTAGCGCTGCACAGACCAGACCCTTAAATTCAGGGTCTGCTGATGAAACAGGAGCTGCGGCAGGTGGATGATGTATGTCATTATTGAGGGAGGGGTCCGCGGACACGCCGAGGCGGACCAGACCTCCGCCTCCACCTCCGATTCCACTGTGTGTATCAGGTTAGAGGAGGAGAGCGTCAGAGCTCAGACAGGGGGAAGAGGACGGGGCTTTGGAGGGAAGTGGGTTGTTCATGTTCCAACTTTTACTTAGTGCTGTGAGAAATGCCACATCAGTGGGTATAGCTTTAAGTGTTCTGGAAAAATGGGCAGAAGGACTCACTCACAGCATATTTTCTAATCTTTTTATTCTCAAAATAAGTAAAAAAGTTCAGACAAACCATTTTAGGTTTAGGGGGTAATGGGTTAATTGTTAACAAGTGGTTCCAGGCACAACAAACCCCGCCCCTCGCATGTATAGTAGCTTATTTTGGCATGGATCCAGCTGATGTCATCATGTCTATGCATGTGCGGATGTCAGCATATCAATTGCCTTTAAATATGTGCCAAGTTAGAAGTAAATTGAAACAAAATGGATGTTTTTGTAGACATTTGAAATTTCACCCATAAAGGCCCAATCCCAGTTCACCCCTTAGCCCCTCCCCCTTACCCCTACTCCTTGGCCCTTGCACTTGACACTACCCCTTGAAACGGAGCTGCATGGGTTAGGGGTTGAAATGTTCTGTAATGAAATGAGACAACCCCTCAAGACCTGTTACATCATCAGCAGTCATCGATGCCGCTATAAACAAAAGCGACAACTTTGTTTCCAAAAGTATTCCCCATGCCGTCAGCAGTTGTAACCGTCTGTGTTTCATGGGCTTTGGTCATCTTTTTGCGGCTATCAACTATAAACTGCAGAAATGCGATCTATAACACATTAAAATGGCATTAAACGATCGATCAAATGGTTAAGTTGTTTACGAGGAAAATATGTACATTTGTGTGTTTCTTTCATCACACTGCTACACTTTTTGGCTGCGTTTACCTCCATCTTACCAATGATTCGAACAGAATTATGGGAGATTTCTCATTCCCCTGTGTTTGTAGTGTGGTGCTGGAAAATCTCCATTTCAAGGCCTATACAGCCTTTCACCTTAGCCCAGTGTTTTTCAACCTTGGGGTCTTTCATAATTCATAGTTTGAGTTCTTGTTTGTTCAGTATTAATTGTCAGCCTTGTAAATCCAAGCTGGACTGACTGTACATATCCTGACCAAGGAAAATCAAACTCTCACTTTTTGCAGTAATCTACACCTGGCTTTTCTGCCTCCATCCATAATAATATACATTATATAGACTAAATGTCGTCTAAAATTAACATTTATTTACAACATAGTATAGCAAACTATTACATGATCAAAGAAAAATACATGTTAGCAAAAAAAAAAAAGTCTTTGTTTTGAATGTCTTGGGTCACCAGAAATTTGTGATGTTAAGGGTGTATTCACACCTACCACGTCTGGTCAGTTTAAAACGGACCAGAGTTCGTTTCCCCAGAAAGTCCGGACTTTTTTTTAGGTGTGAATACAAACATGCAAATTATGATTCGAACCAAACAAGCGGACCGAGACCACCTCTTCTAGGTGGTCTCGGTCCGCTTCTAAACGGACTCTGGGCCAGTTCACTTCTGGTGTGAATATAACCGACCTCGAACTGAACCAAACCAAGGAATCTTGCGTCTTTTTGTGCTTGACGAGCCACCATAGCCGCTGGAAGTAGCCGAGGTTTACGGGTGTTCAGAGCTAACAGCAGCAGCTATGAGCTGTGGACAGACGTGGAGCAATGAGGAAATTGAATCAGCTATTGACATTTGGTCGGATGCCCGTATTATGAAACTGGCTCCGACTGAGCTTTTCTTGAGTGTTAACATTATTTTCGTAAATTTGTGTCTGTAAAAATACAATTTATATTCCGAAAATGATCACTGTATGTAGGAGCACCACATCTATTTTCATCAACACCGGCCGTCTCTGATTCACCCCGCCCCCGACTTTTCTGTCCAGTGCTAGCGCAGTTCGTCACATGCGTGCTTCTGTTCAAGCATTTTGGTCCACTAGCAAAAAGTACAATGTGAGTGCGATCCGACCCAAATGAAAAAAATAAAGTCCGCATTTGATCCGCATCAATAAGCGGACCAAAGGACTTTTCAGGTGTGAATACACCCTAAAATGAGGTCACAAACCAAAGAAGGTTGGGAACCAGCCTTAGCCCTTCCCCTCTGTCTAATTGAGAATCGGGACAACACTACCCCATCACGTGTACACGCAAAACAGAGGGGGAGGGGCCAAGGGGTGAACTGGGATTCAGCCTATGAGTAAATGGGAAAAAAAAAAAATCATAAAAAATGTGAACTTTGACTTAGCTTTGTAACCACATCTATTCTAGGTCACTGGAAATCTATAAACCGAATCTGCTATGAATTCAACCAATAGTTTTGCTGCTACAGACATGTGAAATTTCACTCATTATAAGTAAATGGGAAAAAAAGATTTGAAAAATTAATTTGAAAAAATTAAAACTTTGACCTACTTTTCCCAAAATGGAACCACATCTGTTCTGGGTCACTGGCAATCTATAAACCCAATTTGGTAGGAATTCAACCAATAGTTTTTCTGCTAGAGTGTAAACAAACAAATAAACAAACCGAACCACAAACAATACCCTTTGCCTTCTCTTCAGAGGGCGGGGTAATAAATAAATAAAAGTGATTGACAGCGCGGTAATGATGTCAACTGGGTTCATGTTTGATTCAGTTGATAAGTACTGTCAGCGTATGCCTCCGCCCACTCACTCACATATATAACCACCACGTGGGTTTAGATTATTAATTAAAATGCTGATTAACTAGGTCTGTGGATCCATGTGGATCTGACTAAATCCTACCCAGCAGGTCTTCAGGTCAGGGCATAGACCGGATGGAAGGGAATCTAGAGGAGTTCAGTGGTTCAGGTCTAACAGTTATAAGAGCTGAACTGAAGTTTGACAACAGAAGAGGTCCTGGATCAGGACTAGCATGGATCCAGTTACAGACCCCATACTGGCACAGGTCAGATAGGAACCCAGACCATACTAACCCAGGTCAGTGCTAACCCAGATCAGTACTAACAATGACCTGAGGGTACCCAAGACCAGTACTAACACAGACCAGTACTAACAAGACCTGATTGTAATCTAGACTAGTACAAACAAAGACCAGTATTAACACATACCCAGTATTAACATAGACCAGTACTAACACAGACCAGCATTAACATAGACCAGTACTAACACAGACCGGTTCTAACACAGACCAGTATTAACATATATCTATTCCTAACACAGACCAGTACTACCACATACCCAGTACTAATACAGACCAGTACTACCATAGACCAGTACCAACATAGACCAATACGAACACAGACCAGTACTAACACAGACCAGTGCTAGCACAGACCAGTACCAACATATGCCTAGTATATGGACCCCTAAGGGTTAATGACAGTCTTGTAGTCTAACTGGAAAGGCCTGTGGTGAATGAATTCCTCCCCCCTGGTGGATTATGTGTGTATTGCATGTATCTAATTGTATACATCAGGTTTTTCAAGAAAAAAAATCTCACCCTGATCATGTAGAGGGCTTCAAAACTCATGTATCAAATATGATACGTTTGGCATTATAGGGTTAAAAGACAAAACGATAACTAACTGACTATTTTGTGCTTAGAAAACTAACTATAACATACAAAAATTATGGATAAAATTCCCTTCGTTTTCATCTTTGCCACTGTCGGACTGAAATAAATCGGTTTATTTCATGTGAGCAAGTTTAGCTCAGAACACGTCTCGTCACTAATGGTTTAGAATCGTCTTCTCGTCCCTATTCTACCTGGAAACATGGAGACTAAAGCTGGAAGAAAGCAGCAGAGTCCTGTCTGAGATTTATGTGAATACGATGGAGAGGAAGAGAAAAGGCTGAGGCTAACACTTTAACCTCTTCATGTATGAATTATGAGAACCTTAATCAAGATTTTTTTTTACCTGAGTGTTGTTTTTTTTTTCTCTTCAGGCATTAAAGAAACAATGCGATTGAAAAAAATTTTATGAGCCTATTTTTCATGGATTTGCAAAAATGTTGATTTTTGAAGTAAAGAAACATGTATTTACAAACATACTGTGTGAAAACTATGAAATAAGTACATTTTTAATGCTGCTAATCTGATGTTTTCTCACATTGTAATATACTCTAATACTAGTCATTACTCACTTCATGGAAATAATATGCAATAAATAAATTAATAAATAAAAACTTTTATTGTTAATTACAGTCTAATAAAAATAGCTAGCAATTGCTTTACACTCAAACATGTTACTGCAGATCAGGTTTATCAAGAACAGTAAAGTTACAGTAATGCTATGAATGTCAGTGTATGGGATGGTGCATGAGCGCCAAATGTGTTAACTGATATGGAACTAAAACAAAAAAAATCCATGAATGTACAAGAGAACAGCTGTAGAATAGCTGTCCACTGTGGTGAGCACTATGCATGAAAGGGTTAATACTGTGGATCTCAGCTGAACAGATGTAATAGTGCAGTGTGACAGACATATATACATTATCTCCACAGCAAATTAACCCTCATGACATCTACTGCCCTTATCGGTGCCCACGTTAACCTCAACTACTTTCTTTTCCCACCGCTAAAGGCTCCATATTCCTTTTACCAGAGGATAATTATGACACCTGACCCTCTAACTTGTCACTTTGCCCAGCGGCAGCACCGACCGTAAGTGGATGGTGACAATGACAGTGATGCTGTTGGAGCTGTGTGAGCGTTCAGCGGTGATTTAGATGAGATTAGCACTGACGCTATATTAAAGCAGTGGTTTTCAACCTTGGGGTTGGGACCCCACGTGGGGTCGCCTGGAATTCTTTTTTTTTTTTTTTTTTTTTATCTTGCACTGCATTATTTATGCACTGTTTATTAGGTTTTACTGTTAAAATTTTAATATAGGACTGATTTTACAGGAATTTTTACAATGTACATAGCTGGTCCTGAGTATATATATGATTTTCACTGAAAAATGCAAAATACAGACCATAATATTACAATAAATGGTGGTAAATTGCTTAAGAAAGGTTAAAAATACAGGAAAAATTAATTTGGGAAATGCTACAAAAAAAGGCACTGGGTGTTTATGGGTTAAAATCCAGATAGAAATGAACCAAATTAACCATTATTATTATTATTATTATTATTATTATTATTATTATTATTATTATTATTATTATTATTATTATTATAACTGTACCCAACAGTGTCTTTAAAAGCAATATTTCCTATTGTTTAAAGCTGAAAGTATGAAATAAAAAGACCCTCACAGACACAGAAATGTACAGTACAGCCTCAATAAACTGCAAAATCCTATTTTTTCATGTTTTTTGTGTTAGTCAGAAATAAAGCATTCATTCACTATGGTTTTACTGTTATTATTTTAATATAGGACTAATTTTATACCAATTTTTACAATGTACATAGCTGATCCTGAGTATATACATGATTTTCACAGAAAAATGCAAAATACAGACCATAATATTAGAATAAATGGTGGTAAATTGCTTAAGAAAGGTTAAAAATACAGGAAAAATTCATTTGGGAAATGCTACAAAAAGGGCACTGGGTGTTTATGGGTTAAAATCCAGATAGAAATGAACCAAAATGAGAAAATATTGGCTTAGAAATTAGGAAAATTATGCTTTTTATAACCATTAAGAAAAGTTGCAGATTATTATTATTGTTTTTTCAATAACTGTACCCCACAGTGTCTTTAAAAGAAATATTTTTTATTGTTTAAAGCTGAAAGTATGAGTTCAAAAGACCCTGACAGACAGGATACAATCAGACTGAAATGTCCAGTACAGCCTCAATAAACTGCCAAATCTGATTTTTTCATGGTTTTTTTTTTTTTTTTTTTTTTGTGTTAGTCAGAAATAAAGCATTCATTCATTATGGTTTTACTGTTATTATTTTATATTTTAATATGGGACTAATTTTATAGGGATTTCTACAATCTACATAGCTGGTCCTGAGTATATACATGATTTTCATTGAAAAATGCAAAATACAGAGCATAATATTAGAATAAAACACTTAAAAAAAGGTAAAGAGGAAAATTTCAGTTTGGAAATGCTACAAAAAAAGGCACTGGGTGTTTATGGGTTAAAAACCAGATAGAAATGAACATTCAAAATTAGGAAAATGAGGCTTTTTTTTAAACATTAAGAAAAGTTGCAGATTATTATTATTGTTTTTTCAATAACTGTACCCCACAGTGTCTTGAAAAGCAATATTTCTTATTGTTTAAAGCTGAAAGTATGAGTTAAAAAGACCCTGACAGATACAGAAATGTACGGTACAGCCTCAATAACCTGCAAAATCTGATTTTTTCATGCTTTTCTTTTTTTTGTTAGTCAGAAATAAAGCATTCATTCATTATGGTTTTGCTGTTATTATTTCAATATTGGACTAATTTTACCCCACAGTGTCTTTAAAAGCAATACTTCTTATTGTTTAAAGCTGAAAGTATGAGTTAAAAAGACCCTGACAGACACAGAAATGTACAGTACAGCCTCAATAAACTGATTTTTTCATGCTTTTTTTGTGTGTGTTAGTCAGAAATAAAGCAACATCCGTGTAAAAACTGAGTTCCACTGAACCCGTTGTGATTAAAATAGCACCAAACAACATTAGTCCAAACCCTGTGGACACGTTCCACTGTTGTTTTCATTGACCTTCACTGAATTGTGAATCATGTTTCATGCAGGTGTGTTGATAACTCACCGTTTAATGGGGAGATGGAGGAATGTTCCGTCCTCCCGGCACCGATGGTGAAAGAAACGGAGGAGGAAAAAAAATAAAAAGAATCTCCTCTTCCCCCGTCTGTGCTCTGAAGTATTTTCTCCGTCAGATGTGTGTGTGTGTGTGTGTGTGTGTGTGTCAGTATACACCCGTCTCCAGGACAGCGAGCTGCTCAGAGCTGCTGCACTCTCATCTGCCTCTCCACATGCTCTCCACCATCCCTCTCTCCCTCTGAGCTGGTAGACACTTGTTTTTTCTCTCCACCACAGTGACATGTTTTCTCTCTCTCTCTCTCTCTGTTTCTCTCTCTCTCTGCTTTTTGCTCTTTTACCTGCTATCCTCCTCCTTTTCAGACAGACCCAAGCATTTCCATGACAAGTGCATCTTCAAGTCAAACAGGACGCACGCCATGCACACATTTTTAATTTTTTTTTTTTTTTTTTTTAACTGTAGGGTTTTCAGACGGAGCTACAGATCAATAACAATAAGAGCTTCAGCTATTATTTTTGGAATCAATTAGTCTATTGATTATTTTTCTTCCATTGGATTAAATGATTATTTGAAGTGGTAAAAAAATAGTAAAAAATGTGAAAAAGATGTGTGTGAAAATGACAGACGACGTGTCCTTTATTTCAGCTCCAACAACCACAAAAAAAAGTATAAAAAGTTAAAGGATATAGGAAATTATAGAAAGAACAACAGGATCTATCTATCTATCTCTCTATCTACCTCTCTTTCTCTCTCTCTTTTTCTGTATCTTGCTCTATCTATCTATCTATCTATCTATCTATCTATCTATCTATCTACCACTCTCGTTCTCTCTCTCTCTCGCTTTCTGTATCTGTCTCTCTCTCTCTATCTATCTACCTCTCTTTCTCTCTCTCTCTTTCTGTATCTTGCTCTCTCTCTCTCTATCTACCTCTCTCTCTCTCTTTCTGTATCTTGCTCTATCTATCTATCTATCTATCTATCTATCTATCTATCTGTATCTTGCTTTCTCTCTCTCTCTCTATCTACCTCTGTCTTTCTGTATCTTGCTCTCTCTCTCTCTCTATGTATGTATGTATGTATGTATGTATGTATGTCTGTCTGTCTCTTTCTCTCTCTCTCTTTCTGTATCTTGCTCTCTCTCTCTCTCTCTCTATCGTACACAATCATAATCACAGGTAACTTTACTTCCATAAACTGTAAATACTCAAGTACATTTATCTGAACTGTTTCCATCTCTCTGACAGTCCTAATCTTCTACTAATGTTCAGAAGCAGAAATGCATTTATGATCTGAGTCCAGGAGGGTACATTACAACATGGAAAACCTGTTTCAATAACACAGACAACTGATAGAACCTTTCAATGAGAAACACAGTTAAGGGACAACAAGGAGGAAATGATAGAAACATCATTCAGCACTAAAAGATGGAAATACAGGAATAATAATAATAGGCTATTCATCATCTTCATCCTCATAATAATAGTCTTTACAGAGTACTTCTCATACAAAGCACATGGAGCTGTTCAATGGAAACTGAAATGCAAAATGATGAAAGACAACAAAGTATGAGACTGAAATGATACATTATTAAAAAAAACAACTACATATGTATGTGTGTGTGTGTGTGTGTGTATACATATACAGCAGGGGTCTCAAACATGCGGCCTGGGGGCCAAATGCAGCCTGCCATAGGTTCCAATGCGGCCCCTGGGATGAATTTACAAAGTGCAAAAATTCCACAGTCAAGGCTGTGGAACTCATTTTAGTTCAGGTTCCACATACACACCAATAGGATCTACAGTAAAATAGTAATAACATAATAACCTTCAAAAAATAATGACTATATTTTCTTCTCGGTTTGATGTGAAAAAAATATTACATTATGTCTGTAAACAATGACAACTTCAAATTTTTCTGCAAAAAGTAACATTAAATTGAATTAAGCAAAAAAATGTAGCTTGAATTAAGGAAAAAATCTTAAACTAAGCAAAAAAAAAAAATAATTCAATTAAGTAAAAAAAAAAATCCTGAATTAAGCCAAAAAAAAAAAAATCTCAAATTTAGCAAAAAAAATCTTGAATTAAGCAAAAAAAAAAATCTTCAGTTAACATAATTTTTTTTTCTTTGTTTTAGTGCAAAAAATAACATTAAATTATGAAAATATTTACATTCACAAACTATTCTGTAACAATAAAATGTGAATAACCTGAACAAATATGAACAACCTGAAATATCTAAAGAAAATTAAGCACAATTTTAACCATTTTCTGCCTGTTCCTCAGTCTTTAGTGTCTTTGTAGATCTGATCCATAATGCACATGAAGAAATGAGAAATTGAGGCATAATATTTTTAAAACTGCACTTATTTTTCTTAAGAAATTTCAGTTTTTTCAGGTTATTCACATCTTTTTTGTTTGAATACTTTACAAAAGTAAGTATCTTCATAATTTAATGGGGTTTTTTGCACTAAAACAAAGTCAAAAGTTTGGAGTTGTCATTATTTATAGGTTATTATGCTATTATTTTACCGGTCTGGCCCACTGCAGATCAAATCGGGCTGAATGTGGCCCCTGAAAGAAAATGAGTTTGAGAGCCCTGATATACAGTATATGTATACAGGGTGGGGAAGCAAAATTTACAATGAACATTTAGTTGTTTTTTCTCAGCAGGCACTACGTCAATTGTTTTGAAACCAAACATATATTGATGTCATAATCATACCTAACACTATTATCCATACCTTTTCAGAAACTTTTGCCCATATGAGTAATCAGGAAAGCAAACGTCAAAGAGTGTGTGATTTGCTGAATGCACTCGTCACACCAAAGGAGATTTCAAAAAATAGTTGGAGTGTCCATAAAGACTGTTTATAATGGAAAGAAGAGAATGACTATGAGCAAAACTATTACGAGAAAGTCTGGAAGATACTATTAAAGAAGAACGGGAGAAGTTGTCACCCGAATATTTGAGGAACACTTGCGCAAGTTTCAGGAAGCGTGTGAAGGCAGTTATTGAGAAAGAAGGAGGACACATAGAATAAAAACATTTTCTACTATGTAAATTTTCTTGTGGCAAATAAATTCTCAAGACTTTCAATAAACTAATTGGTCATACACTGTCTTTCAATCCCTGCCTCAAAATATTGTATATTTTGCTTCCCCACCCTGTATGTATATGCATACATGCTCAGTCAAATGACATCTGCAAAGCCTTATGGTGAATGGAAGCTAAAGGATAGACTGTTGTGTGGAGAACGAGTGGGAACAAGGAATGGGAATAATATTAGATAAGTTACACTTCCTCCCACTCCTTTTTGTCTTTTTGTCACTGTGTAGTTTTTTAAGTTTTCATGTTTACTTACTAACAACTTAAGTTAGAACTAACATAACACCGAAAAAAAGATAAAGTCAAATATATTTAGGCACTGGGTACTGCCAAAATGCTGTGGCATGAAATGTGGGTTTGTCTATTGCCTCAGAGCCAATCAAATGATCTGAATTCTGCACTCTGAAGGGTCTCCCAGTGGCTGATTTATATTCATTTAAAACCCGGGCAAATTCCTCATATGTGGCAAAATAAAAGTCGCCATGTTTCATGTTGTTTGCCTGCATGCTGAAACTGAAAGTGTGAATATATGCACAAACAGTTTCCAGTAACTGGTTCCTTAGCCTTTTTCTGTACCTGGGTAGGCACAGGTACTATAAGAGCAGGGAGATGGGTGACAGGTTACCAGTCTACACAGGATAGAACCAGGGCACTGACTGGCTCTGAGGTAGTTATTGGTGAACAACTTCAAATGGTACAAAGGTAAGCGGTGAACTGCCAGAGGTAAAAAAAAAAAAAAAAAAAGAAAAGAAAAAAAGGTAAGGTTAAACAAAACTGAAAAATAATGTATATTTCAGAATTATACAAAAAGGCAAACAAGAAATGGGTTAACAACTTAAATCAGTTCTGCAGCAATGGAGGTTGATCAAGCCTCGAAAGTTGGTGCTACCAATTCCTACAGGTGTCCAAACTTTTCTGAATTCCTTCCAACCCCCTCTGTCTGCATCAAAGTAGTGTTGGAACATACTTTGGTACCATACCGTTGCGAGCATTATTTGAACAATATTGTACTGCAGAAAGTAGTGTGTCACTATAAAAATGGCGAGGAAAAGGCGATTAACGAAAGAAGAGAGACAGACCATCATAACACTTAGAAATGTAGGTCTGTCCTACAGAGAAACTGCCAAGAAAGTCCAGGTGTCAGTAAGTCCAGTTTCCTTCACCATCCAAAGGCACTCATAAACTGGGGGAAATGCTGACAGGAAGAGGTCTGGCAGAGCCAAAGACACAACAGAATCAGAAGTAGAGTTTATGACAGTCAACAGCTGGAGTGAGAGAAGACTCACAGAACAACAGCTTCAAGCACAGTGAAGATAGTGGTCGGAGTAAGCAAGTCTCAGTTTCAACTGTGAAGAGAAGACTTCTAGTTGCAGGTTTGATGGGTCGAGTTGCTAGAGGGAAATAAATTGATTTTGCGTCAATCCGACATTGACAAAGACGAAAATGAAGGGAATTTTATCCATAATTTTTATACGTTTTAGTTAGTTTTGTAAGCACACAATATAGTTTCAATTGGTTATCGTTTTTTGATTTAATTATAGTTTTTATTTATTTCAGTTAACGAAAACGTTTTTTCAATTCTAGTTTTCGTCATTTCGTTAGTTTTCGTTAATGATAATAACCTTGCTAAGAATTTCACCACTTACCAGTGACACAAAGAAATCTAGTGACACAAATGAATCCTAACTAATACTGACTAAGTGATTGAACTGAAGAATTCAACTATCTAAATTAAAATATTTCAAAGGAAACAAAGCTTCAATTCAGGACAATTGTAATCAAATAATTTTTTTTTAATCGACTTGAGTCTGATTTGAATAATAATGTTGTTGGTCGTATTCATGCCTGCATTGACATGTATCTGTGGCGATTAGAAGAACATGGTTCTAAGTACAGCTGGGTGGTGGATTCACATCTAAATGCGTGGTCACATTCTTATAACAGGCTGCACATACTCATTTGTGCATCGACAGCATCAAGAGTTTTACAGACGTCTGAAAATCTTGAAAAGTACATCGAAATACAGGTGATGACAGGTTGTGAATGGGTGTAAGTGCTGTTGGAGTGCACAGAAACAAGTGTTCTGAAGCTCACATAATCTGAAATTCATGTACATGTCTGTAAGCGATTGAAGATCCAATCATCACTGACGCATATAGGCTACAGGGTTCCATTTGTTTCACACTGCACTTTGGGTAATGAACAAAACCCTTTAATAATGTATTTCCCTCTTCATCTGTAGTGACGCTGTAAACAGAAAATAGGACCAGTGTCCCTGTCTGTCACTGGCATGTTCTATCAAGACTCAATATAACTTGAATTTGCGAGGTTGTACTGTGGTCTTGATGGAGGAGATGAATCTCCCAATAGAAGTGGGTGGTACTTTGACTGGAGGAGAACTCAACTAATCCAATGAAAGTCCATATATCAGTCCATCCAGAAAAACGCAATTATGTGACCAAATAAGTCAATGCATAATCAAGGAAATAGCACACATTATGGGGCGGTCCACATTTTTTCAAAAAGGGCACATACTCACCACAAAAATTGCATATTTCCATGTAAAATATGCAGAATATGCTGGGCTCACATGATGTCATAATTCATACATTTTTTGGCATTAAGTTTAAAGGTGCTGTATGTCGGATTGTGGCCAAAACTGGTACTGCAATCATATTCAAAATACTGTAGAGTGTGGTATCCTCTCTGCCTCCCCCCAGACTAGGGGTTGCCAGATCCAGCATGAGCGTCTACCAAGGTTATAATAGTTTTGGATTTTTAATTATAGTTTAGTTTTAATTAGTTTTGCCTTTTTTTCCCCTCTAATTCAGTTAGTTTTAATTAGTTTTTAGAGCAGGTTTGTGAGTTTTTATTAGTTATCGTTTTTTTCTTGATGCTTAGTTTTAGTTTAGTTTCAGTATTAGTTTTAGTTATTTCACATATTTTATCTTCCTCACCATCCTATTCAAAGAAATTAGTGAGGTGCGAATCAGCGGGTTACTCTGGACACTTTATTTGGGGGTCGGGTTAGGGCGGCTCATTGACTGAGCAGAGACACAAACACATGTACAGTACAATGTATAAATTCCCTATAGTAGTTTGGGGAGGGTGCGATTCATACACGCCACTTACGTGAAACAATGCAAAGATATGTAAAGCGTGAGAGGAGATGCACAAAGCAGCCAGCAGTAAACCACATACAAACATATATAAACCAGATAGAAACATATATAAACCAGCAGTAAACTAGATAGAAACACACATAACCCAGCTAACCAGCAGTAAACCACATACAAACATATATAAACCAGCTAACCAGCAGTTAAACCAAATAGAAACATATATAAACCATATAGAAACATATATAAACCACTTATAAACATATGTAACCCAGTCCATCAGCAGTAAACCACACCTTAGCAGATATCTCATCTCTTAATCATCTCCAGTTCCATTATTAGCCAGCTTTGCTTCAGTTCAGTTCAGCTAGCTGTAGCTAGTAACATCAAATGTTTTTTTTTAACATTATAACAGCTTCCATACCTCTGTAATTGGATTAGTTTTCATCCTCCTCTTTTCTCCTCTTCTAAACTGTGCAGTTCAGGCCTTGGAAGGCCTTTTCATGGTGATAAACTCTCCAGTTTTTACCTGGATGCTAGTTCAACACTGACGCTATCATTTAGCTCCGCTCTGTCTCTGTCACTCACACACACACGGAGCGCAAAAAAAACAAAATCCCGACCCCACGCATCACTAAAGTAAACCCCAGACAGGACTGTGCTGCTTTGTCCCAGCTTTAGTCTGTATGGTCCAGGTAGAGTGGGGACCAGAAGACGACTGGAAAACACAAGTGACCAGACATGACAGACTGTGGAGTGTCGTATGGTGCCGTCAGCTCAAATTGCTGGAGTGAAATAAATCAATTTGATATCAATCCGACATTGACAAAGACGAAAACGAAGGGAATTTTATCCATAATTTTTATACGTTTTAGTTTTGTAAGCTCACAATACAGTTTCAGTTAGTTATCGTTTTTTCTTTTAATTAGAGTTTTTATTTATTTCAGTTAACGAAAATGTTTTTTCAATTTTAGTTTTCATCATTTTGTTCGTTTTCATTAACGATTATAACCTTGGCGTCTACTACAAGTGTTTCCACTAATCCTTGCCACCACACCATAAATTTAATACAAAAAATCATCACCAGACTTATTCTACATAAGTATAATATATAATAGAACAGGACAAACATCCTGCCCACTCAAATGAAAGTTTGCGAAGATTCAGGAGATACGGAAAAGGGAAATGAGCCTTAAGTTTCACTTTTAGTACAAGCGGCATGGATCGCTACGATACCCCCCCCCCCTTTCGGATTACACACCGCTACATGAAGAGGTCACTTCCACAGAAAACACTGAACTACAAGGAGCTACCATGGCAAGTGATAAGTCCTACACCGGTACCCGGTCTGTTCACCAGTCCCAGATCGGCAGTTTCTTCACCAGGGCCAGGAGAAGAGACTGCAGCCCGGCCCCAGGAGAAGACACCACTGCTGGTCTGGAACTGGGTAGCTCTTCCCAGGTGGTCAGACTAAGGGAGAGCCAGCGTCGGTCTTCAAATTCTTCTCCGCTTTCATCCATCTCCATGTTTCAAAATCATCTCCTACATATCCTTGTTTTGTTTCTCACGTATTTGGGAATAATAAGAGTCCTTTTAGGTTTGTTAACGTCAGACATTTGTGATCAGAAATGTTCCAGCTGCAGCTCAGTGGGAACTGGCAACCTGGATGCTGGAAGGCTACTGACTCTGTGATTGGCAGACAGGTGAGGGGTGGAGCCTCAGACCAAAACACACAATGACAACATAAACATAATTTCAGGGCTGACACTGAGCTTTTCAAATGCAAATATTCTGGCTGGACTACTACTGTCAGTGAGATCAGTATTTGAAATGAACAGGATTCCTTCATGTCTGGTGACAGTCAAGGCCATTTTATAATTACTTAGAACAGAATTCCTACATACTGCACCTTTAAAGGATATTGTATATTGTAACTTGACAAAGGTACTGATGTAATATGTGACACGAGATGTCATTGGCTCGTGCGTCCACAGAAGGTAAACTAACCGAGACTCAGAAAAAAATCCTGCAAGATTCTGAAAAATGCAGCTCATTTGCCAACAAAACTATCAGTAAAAAACAGAATAAACCAGTACCTGATGTCCTACAGGATAGCGGTTCATACTATTTTACACCCCATGCAACTGTACATTGGAACATAAAAGAAAATTGACGATGGAACCACTTTACCAGCACGAAAACATTTGAAAATGGTTTCTGCTGCAGTGATAATATTCTGTGAACATCTCTATCATAATACTGGACAGTCTCAGAGTGTCTGTGTGTGTATCTGTGCGGTTCTGAGACATTGAGATGTTTTTAACTAGCCAATTTGGTACCTACAGTTGAGGAATAGTCTCATCTGTTTTTAATGGATTTACTAGGGTGGTCCAAAAAAAATTTGTTTTCAGATTCTCTGGATTAGAACCCTGCATTTGGTTCCATGTCTGGTCAAATTACTTCGGTCCAAATTTTATGCAAATGAATTCATATTTAGAGGTTGCACAAGACACGTGAAGATTGCTCCATATACTATAGCATAACTAGCCAAATGAACAAGGCATATTAGAATAATTTGTCATTTTATTCTCAAAAATCAAACTGCAACTCGCATAAAATTGTTACTTAGAAAGTCCAGCAACCACCGTTGCTTTATTGAAATTACAAAAAATGTTCCTGTGTTCTTTGACAACTTGGAGCCAGTACTGTTTCTGATCTTCATTTTTTGTTCAACTACAGTTGAAGTCTTGAATAAGCTCCACCCCTCCTTCAGCAACATCACTGACAACTTTTCTGGAATACAATATTTTATCAGCCTTCTGAAAGTCTGCATCATCAGCCCAGTCTTCTGGAGGAATTCTGAAGAATGTTTGTGGCAGATCCAAAGTTTCAAAGAAATGCATGGTGCTGGTGGTGACAAAATCACTGATCTGCTTCCCTTCATAATCTGATGGATTAAGGGCATCACAACACTTTAGTGGAACCTCTGAACCTTCATTTTCCATCATGTTGTGAACCATCAGCTGCTTCTGCTCTGGTGTCACACTGATATGTATTTATCTGTTAACAGTCAAAAATAGGCATTAGAAAAATTCCAGTAAATTAACCTGGTATATGCCTTACTTCATACATACATTGCTAGATGAAGCACTCAAACCTTGGTTTTGATTGTACTGCTGCTTCTCTTAGCAGGTCAGCTCGGCTATGCTGAAAATGCAAAATTAGTCCATTTCAAGGAAACTTCCAGCAACTTGTGCAACCTCTAAAACATCTCCTTTTTCTTCCAATTTTTTTCCTAAATCATCTTTTGAATGCCAAAACCTAATGCAGGGTTCTAATTGAGGTTATCTGAAACTTTATTTTTTACCATGATTGCTGGACCACCCTAGGAGCGTGGTATTGTGGTATTGGTAAGTCACAGTACCGCTGTATACAGAACAGTGTTGCACTTCAGCGCTGGATGAAACAAGTGGTGCCAGGCACAACAAACCCCGCCCCTTGCATGTATTGTAACTTATTTTGGCATCGATCCAGCTGATGTCATCACATCTATGCATGTGCTGATGTCAGCATATCAATTGCCTCTGTATATGTGCCAAGTTTGAAGTAAATTGAAACAAAATTGATGTTTTTATAGACATCTAAAATTTTGCTTATTATAAGTAAATGGGAGAAGAAAGAAGATGGAAAAAATTAATGAAAAATGTGAACTTTTACCTACTTTCCCCAAAATGTAACCACATCTTTTCTGCGTCACTGGCAATCTATAAACCAAATTTGGTATGAATTAGGGATGTAAACAATTAATCGACTATCAATTAATTGTGAATAAGAATTTGCTTGGTTAATTGCCCTTTTCCACGACAGCATCGCCAGCATCTCAGTGATGCAAAGTCAGAAATGCCCATTTCTTCTAAACTGCCCCTCTTCAGATCTATTTATTTTATTGAATTTCTTTAGTTCTACTCCATAAATGTCATTGCCTGGATTGTATCCAATGGTACAATGAAGCAATCACTAAGAAATATGATATGCTTTTTTATGAAATATATAAACAGTATTTAGCTTTTATTCTTATAGACCCTAATGAAAGAGAAATTCAGGTTCACAGGAAAATCGGCGCTTATCAATTAATTGTTAATCAATCAATAAGGTCAACCAACTGATGATTAATGGATTAAATGATAATTTGCATCCCTTGTATGAATTCAACCAATAGTTTTGCTGCTAGAGTGTTAACAAAGAAACAAACCAAACCAAAAACAATACCCCTTGTGTCCCCTTCAGGGGGGTGGGGTAATTATTTTTTTCTGAGCTACTAGTGAAACATTGAAGGCCGTGTGGAAGAGGACCCACTCAGGTTGATGTAAATGACTCAGTCTAAGGCAGAAAAATGATCCTTATTTTCAGGTAATTGTACACTAATGAAAAGATAATTATAGATTGCAGGAAAAAAAAAACATATCCATTCATCATCTACTCATCTTATTGTTTCCGGATTTGCACAGAGACATGAAATAACCAGAGCTGCAGGAAATGAAAGTGGACTTGGCCACATACATGCTCATTTATATGTGAAGTGGGGACATTGGTTCACAGGTGAATATAAACATGGGAAACATATTAAATCAGTCAGTTGAATTAAAAAACACTCATGAAAGTGGAAGAAAAGTTATCATTGAGGCAATACCATATGGAGCGTTTTTGTGAGTACAAAGCTTTGAAGAGTACCGTCTGATTATTGTGCATATGGTGGGAACATAAGGTCACTGATGTTTAAAGCTAATCAAAATAACAATCCGCTGTTACATAAAGGCTTTTCAGTGCGTGACTGGAAACACTTCAACAAGCTACTGAGATAAACCCAGCGCAGATTCTTGTACCAATACATAATGGAAGCAGTGCTGTGTTTGCTAACATAGGCCTGATGAACCTCGGAAAAGCGTCTTCAGAGCCCCCACTTCATCATAATTGAAAGGTGGAGTTGAATGCGGCAGACTGGCAGACCTACCGCGGGTGGCTCTCAGCGATTAGTCTTCTGGAATAGACACTGACACACTGGAAGCAAGGACAGTGTGGGGGGGGGCAGGTGTGAGTGTTATATAAGTCACTATAGTGTGTGTGTGTGTGTGCGCCCCACATTCTCACAGCACAGTATCAGTGTGATATAACAGATGCTGGTGACAGAACCAGCTGGGCCTTTAGATCCAGGTGACACAGGTCTGACAGGGAGAACTCACCATGACACTGAACTGGGACTCTGAGGTGACCAGTCATTTTTGGGGCAAGTTGCAACAGGTTGATTTGTTAATGGGAAATGGACTGAACTTATATAGCACATTTTCTACACCTTCATGGTGCCCAAAGCACTTTACAATTCCTTACATTCACCCATTCACACACAGCACTGCCAGGCCCTACTGGGAGCAATTTAGGGTTCAGTATCCCAAGGACACTTCAACATGTGGACAGTTGGAGCCAGGATTCGAACCGCCAACCCTTTGGTCATTGGACGACCTCTACCAACTGAGCCACAGTCGCTGGCTTAAACTAGAAAAGCACTCAGAGAGCGCAGACCTCTGCCAAGGCAGATCAGCCCCCCCCAATCACCACCAAAATGTAATCATTTGTTCCTTGTGCCAGTATCAACATTTCCTTAAAATTTCATGAAAATCCGTCTGTAACTTTTTGAGTTATCCAGCTAACAGACAGACAAACCCTGATGAAAACATAACCTCCGTCGTTACACTTGGTGGAGGTAAAAAGAAAAACGAGAAAAGCACTCGCAGAGCACAGACCTCCGCCAAGGTAGATCAGTCATTGTCGTCCCCCCCCATCACCGCCAAAATTTAATCATTTGTTCCTTGTGCCGGAATCAACATTTCCTGTAAATTTCATCCAAATCCATCCATAACTTTTTGTGTTATCTTGCTAAAAGACAGACAAACAAACGTTGGATCAAGGAGGCAATAGAGATCAAGTATCGGGCGATCAACAATCAGCCGGGAGGAGGGGGCGTACACCCTTTCACACACCTGGGATTCCCTCCTCCAGACACCACCCAAGGCAGGGGAGGTGCGGTCGGCTCGAGGCGTCACAGTCACAGTTGAAACTGTCAAGCAGGTAACATCTAAAAAGTAGAAAAGCACTCTGAGAGCGCAGACCTCCACCAAGGCAGATCAGTCCCCCCACCCCCGATCACCACCAAAATTTAATCATTGCTGGTCCTGGCTACTACTAAGGGTTTAAGAGTCATGAAGTGAAAAAGAAGGAATTGAGAGGAGTCTTCTGTCTAAATATGGACACCCTACCTCCTAAACTCTCACTGCTAATCAAGATTCAAGATTACATTTACTGTCAATGTACAGTTAGTTAGTTAAATGCATCACACACATCTATACTGACTCACACCCTGATAAATAATGATTTAGTGGCAGATGTAAAATGAGAATATCATGCTTGTGTCCTGTTCCTGTTTTTCTTATGGTTTTGGATTCCAGTAGTTTATTGTCCCTGCTCATTTAGATTTTCATTTACTCCACATTCATTTGCAAGTTTGATCTTTGTGTATTTATTTATCAATTCCTTGTTCTCTGCTTGCATCTGGGTCCTGTTCTGTTACAAATTCTTAACAAGTGGCCAATAGACACGATTAAAGGTCTGTCTGTCTGTGTTTGTCTGATTTGAAAAAGTTATTACCCTGTGCAAACAAGATAATGCATACAAGATAAAGAATCTGGATCACACATCTTTCAGTCGTTCCTCACACAAAGTTGATTCCAATCTTAATATCGACACACTCTCTCTCTCTCTCTCTCTCTCTCTCTCTCTCTCTCTCTCTCTCTCTCTCTCTCTCTCTCTCTCTCTCTCTCTCTCTCTCTCTCTCTCTCTCTCTCTCTCTCTCTCTCTCTCTCTCTCTCTCTCTCTCTCTCTCTCTCTCTCTCTCTCTCTCCCAGTCTTCGTTTTGTTTTTGCTATATTTGCAGACTTCGGCCCTGGCATTGTCAGCAAAATAGCTCCATCAATCACATAAATGTGATTTGTCTCCCTCAATGACTGTCACTTGGAAGATGGAGGACAGGGAGGATGGAGCTGTGGTGGGCAGACCAGACCAGCCATGCACAGTTTAGATATTATTATTATTATTATTATTATTATTATTATTATTATTATTATTATTATTATTATGCATATGTTTTCAGTAAATGATTGAATGCATGATGTGGCTGATTCAATAGTCGCTTTTCCATTGAACATCTGCGCAAAACTTTACCAATATTTACTAAATGTCGAAAAAACAGAAGTGCGTAATGTCAGTTTTCCCATTAAATCACAAATGCGATGATTTGTTTATTTATTATCACGAGATGACACGAGAAGTCATTCCATAAACATGGTGTCCAATGTAAATATGGTGTTGATTTACAGATATACTAATTATTATTATATATTACCACTCTATCTCGTACTAAATTAAAAAATGATTGGGTTTCCTGGTGTGTCCACACATACCGCGATATGTTTCTTCTTCTTCTTCTTCGCTTGTTGTAATGTACGTCAACATCCGTTTTTTTAAGTCACCTGACTCTAGTTGCAAGAAAAGGTCTTTCCATTGCAGTTTTGCATGATATACCATTTGTGCTATGCCCAAAAAACCACCTCTTTTGCCAGCGTAAAAACCTTTAATTGAAATATGAGACTTTTGACAAAATTGTCGTTTTTCTGTTTGGTAAATTTTTATGCGCAAGTTATATTCGAGCAATTTGAGGGTCAATGGAAAAGCGACTACTGATGCTACATAATGTCTAGGTATCATGAATTGAGCTGCAAATATGAAATGCATCTACTGATTTCAAATGTTTAACACCTGTTGCACCTGATCCACTAATATTTTCAATACATGTAAATAACTAGTGTAAAATAAAGTTATTCACCTTTTCATGGTCATCAGATATGACCCATTTGGATGTTCAGAGGCTCCATCATTAACGTGGAAACACCGTCATCTTCTACAACATTGATTCACCAGTAAAACCCATATAGTTGGATCAATGACAGTGGATGGACACACTTGGATTATGTTCAGTTAATGAAAGATATGCTGGAAAAGTCACTTTTTGACATGATCAGTGAATTAAATAAAGGAAAATACCTGATTTTCACTGAAAAAACCCATAAAACAGAGGATCATATTATAATAAATGGTGATAAATCACTTAATAAAGGTTAATTATAGGGGGGACTGACAGGATGTGTGAATGAGTGTCACAAGAGCCAAACAGAGGTGAGAGTTGAAAACAGTGGCGTCCTACTGTTGACAAGTGCAGCAAAAAAAGATCTCTTCTACACAAAAAAGATGCCCTTTCCAGATTACCTAGCCAACTATTCACTTCTACTACATATACAAGACGGACCAACTCCAACTCCGGAGGATATAACGAGCTTGGAGGCTTTCATCGACAACTACTATCTACAAAACAGGTGTCAAACACACGGCCCGGGGGCCAAATCCGGCCCGCCAAAGGGTCCAGTCTGGCCCGTGGGATTAAATTGTGAAATGTAAAAATTGCACTGAAGAAACTAGAAGCACTCGGAGAGCGCAGACCTCCACCAACACCAAGGCTGATCAGTGCCCCCCCCCCCGATCACCACCACAATTCAATCATTTCTTCCTTATCCCATTTCCAACAAACCCTGAAAATTTCATCCAAATCTCTCCCTAACTTTTTGAGTTATGTTGCACACTAACGGACAGACAGACAAACAAACAAACAAACAAACAGACAAACAAACCCTGGCAAAAACATAACCTCCTTGGCGGAGGTAATTAATCATTTTAGTTCAGGTTCCACATTCAGACCAATTTAATCTCAAGTGGGTCGGACCAGTAAAATACTATCATAATAACCTATAAATACTTACAACTCCAAATGTTTCTCTTCTAAATGTAAACATTTGTATGTCATTTTACTGTATTTACACTAAAACAATCATTTCACAAAAAAACACAAATAACCTGAACAAATATGAAAAATTTGAAATATCTGAAGTGTAAGTTTACCAATATTGTGCTTCTTTATTAAATATTTTGTGTGTTTGTTGATTCACTGTGATCTGTAAGTTGTAATTTACATGTGTAAATGATTAACTGAGACATAATATTGTTTAAATTGCACTTTGTTTTCTCAAGAATTTCAGTGTGTTCATGTTATTCACATTGTTTTAAAGGATAGTTGGTAGATGTAAACATTTTCATCGCATAATTTAACTTTTTTTCTCTCTAAAACATAGAGGAAAGTTTGGAGTTGACATTATTTATATATTATTATGTTATTATTTTACTGGTCCAGCCCACTTCAGATCAAATTTGGCTTAATGTGGCCCCTGAACTAAAATGAGTTTGACACCCCTGATCTACAAACAACCATGGACTCGGACACAGCAACATCTAACCTCAAAAAGAGGAAGAGGGAGTTGGATCAGTGAAAGTGGATAGAGACACTTGGTTTGTGTTCAGTTAATGAAAGATTTGCTGGAAAAGTCCCTTTTTGACATGATCAGTGAATTAAATGAAGGAAAATACCAGATTTTCACTCAGAAAAAAAAACATAAAACAGAGGATAATATTACAATAAATGGTGATAAATCACTTCACAAAGGTTAATTGTTGAGGAAAACTTCATTTGGGAGCTACCGCAAAAGGTCTTTAGGGGTTAAAAGACTCCTCATTTTTCAGCCTGTCTTGCAGAAGGTCTCAATTTAATAGCTTCTCATCAGAGGCAGAAAAACCAAAGAACAGAAAATGTGATATATTTCAGCCGTGCTTTCACCTGTACAAAGGCTGCTAATGATAAGAAACGCGGTCCTCGTCTGTCAGTATTAACTCATACCAGTATGAAGCTTCCACTTCACAAAAACAGAGCGAAAGCCTTTGATTTCTACTTGGAAATACACAGCAGAGTTACTCTATACGAGAACAGACTAAAGGCCAGTGTTCTTGCAAACTACAATATCAACCACATTTCCATTTTTTTCAGTGAAATGCAAAATTAGTAGTGTTTTTTTTTTAGTTGATTCATGTCTTTTGAAACAGCTTTTGTGTAGGTATTAGGGTTGGGAATCTTAGTTGTAAGGCTGATACGATAAAGCATCTCTGTTCTGATATATTAAAAGATACATGTGTGGCACCTCGTGATGCGATACGATTCACACCCAAATCATGATATAGGGCGATTAAGCACATTCTGATTCAACAAATTCATTTTTCATTCATTCTTAACGATTCCCATCCCTATTTGTATGCCACACGTGTCCCTCTTGTATGACAACTCACAGAGGATCTCATTTCTCTTATGCTGTTTCTCACAACTGGAAAATAGTCTCTGGCAAATGATGAAATGAACCCAGGTCTGGACATCACCTTAAAGCAATACTTATATTTCAACCTGTCACTAGTTCCATTTTAATAACACACCTCAGCCTCTGTAAAAGCCTAAAGCTCTGTATTACTCATGTGTGATTTGGTGAGAATTGGCCTCTGACAGCAACGGAGATTAGGTCAGAGAGGAGGACTGAGTCTACCACTGAAAAGAACACAAAGACGGATCACACATAATAATAATAATAATAATAATAATAATAATAATAATAATACGGCCTTTTCTAAATATTTTCAATAAATCAGATTTTTCCTATGCTTGCAGAGCATGTTTTAATCAGGAAATCACATCTCAAACTTTTATGAATTAATTGTATTTAAATTGTATTTTGCACTGTGAGGCACTGTGTGGCTCTTTGTGTCTGTGAAAAGTGCTCTGTAAATAAAATTTACTTACTTAATATAATCAGGGAATTTTGTATTAGTCTTTAGTCTTTAATCTTTAGTCTTTAGCCTTTAGCTTTTAGCCTTTAGCCCTTAGTCTTTAGCATTTAGTCTTTAGTCTTTAGCCTTTAGTCTTTATCCCTTAGCCTTTATCCCTTAGTCTTTAGCCTTTAGTATTTAATCTTTAGTCTTTAGCCTTTAGTCTTTATCCTTCATTCTTTAGCCATTAGCTTTTAGCCTTTAGTCTTTAATCTTTAGTCTTTAGCCTTCATTCTTTAGCCGTTAGCTTTCAGTCTTCAGCCTTTAGTCTTTCCGCCTTTATTCTATAGCCCTCAGTCTTTAGCCTTTATTCTTCGGTCTTTAGCCTTTAGTCTTTAATCTTTAGTCTTTAGCCTTTAGCTTTTAGCCTTTATCCCTTAGTCTTTAGCCTTTAGTCTTTATCCTTCAATCTTTAGCCTTTAGCTTTTAGCCTTTATCCCTTAGTCTTTCAGCCTTTAGCCTTTATCCCTTAGTCTTTAGTCTTTAGCCTTTAGTCTTTATCCTTCATTCTTTAGCCTTTAGCTTTTAGCCTTCAGCCTTTAGTCTTATCCTTCAGTCTTTATCCTTTAGCTTTTAGCCTTTATCCCCTCAGTCTTTCAGCCTTTAGTCTTTATCCTTTAGTCTTTAATCTTTAGTCTTTAGTCTTTATCCTTCATTCTTTAGCCTTTAGCTTTTAGCCTTCAGCCTTTAGTCTTTAGCCTTTATTCTTCGGTCTTTAGCATTTAGTCTTTAATCTTTAGTCTTTAGCCTTTAGCTATTAGCCTTTATCCCTTAGTCTTTACCCTTTAGTCTTTATCCTTCAGTCTTTAGCCTTTAGCTTTTAGCCTTTAGCCTTTAGTCTTTATTCTTTAGTCTTTAGCTTTCAGCTTTTAGCCTTTAACCTTTAGCCTTCAGTCTTTAGCCTTTAGCTTTTTAACCTTTAGTCTTTAGCCTTCAGCCTTTATTCTTTAGTCTTTAGTCTTTAGCCTTCAGTCTTTAGCCTTTAATCTTTTAGCCTTTAGGTGAAAACCTGCTGCCTCTCCACAGTTTTCAGACGCCCTGTAGCTGCACAGTATTCCATCTATTTACACAAGCGCTGCAGCAGTATCCACTAGAATCTTTTTGCGTTTTAGCATCTCGTAGGCGTAGCTCAGTCTGATTAAACACCTGTAGCCTCCCCTGCCGTCGCACATACAGTATTGACGTTACTCACAGCGGATGCAAATTCAGTCATGATTACTGCTCAGCTGACCTGAGATATTGCCTCTCTGAATTTACACACCTTTTTTTTTTCCTTTTTCTCTGTATTTTCTTCCCACCGTGAAGTTAAAAGCTTCAGTTAAAACAGTTCGACTTTACAATACTTCAAACCTTCATGAGCCTCATGTTCAAACTCGAAACACTGCGATTTCAGCATCAAACTCTGTTCTTTTCATTTAGAGCTAAAACAACAACAGTGTTTCCAGCTTTTACCACTTCATCAGTCTCTGTGACTCTAAAAGTTGTTTCTTTGTGGTTCTCATCCCATCTGGTCACTTTCGGAGGCTTTTCTCAAAAGCCCCGTGGCGTTACTTTTCCTCTCCATGGGAGACCCACACAGTGACTCACATTATGAATATATTCAGGAGATAGTACCAAAATCCAATACACTGGTTTCTTCCACATTAACTTCAGAAATCTTTATTCTAAACAGAAGGTTGGGGGGGGAATATGGGGGGGGGCATTGTTTGAAGGAATTTCTATGATTGTTATATGAACAATAACGTGTATTTATGCACCATATAGGATTGATGCTTAACCCATAAAGACCCAAACATCCACCAGTGACCAAAACCATCTACTGACCTAAACTGTTTAATACCTGTTGATCCACTAATTATATCGATACATGTAAATAATTGGTGTAAAATGCAGTTTGTCATCTTTTCATGGTCATCAGATATGACCCATGTGGACGTTCAGAGGCTCCATAGTTACCATGGAAACTCCATCATCTTCTACAACATTGATTCACCAGTAAAACCCATGGACTTGGTTTAATAACTTGTATTTACATTCAGTTAATGAGATATTTTGTTCAAAAGTCACTTTTTTTTTTCCCTGTTTTGATGTAATAATCTTTGAATTTACACAGAGTTTTTATGAACATCTACATGATCAGTGAATTAAATATAGGAAAATACATGATTTACACTGAAAAATGCAAAACACAGAGAATAATATTATCATAAATCAGTGGTTCCCAACCTTTGTTTATCTTGTGACCCCATTTTAACATCACAAATTTCTGTTGACCCCAGACATTCAAAACGGAGAGATTTTTTTGTTTGCTAAAATTAATTTGTTTTTGATCATGTAATAGTTTGCTATACTATGTTGCAAATAAACGTTAATTTTAGTCGACATTTAGGCTTTATAATAGACGGAGGAACTCAAACTATGAATTATGAAAGAGCTGCAGCATCTTAAACCGACCACAATGAACATTTGACAGATAAACAGAACCACAGTGCTTCAGGTTCAGCTTCACAGTTTGTCATGTCTTTTATGGATTGGGATTGTCTCTGTCAACTCATTATATATTTTTTATTAGTAAGTTTTTATTTTTATCAATTACTAGAAATTTCAGGTGACCCCATTTGAATTCCAGGTGACCCTAAGGTTGAAATACACTGATATACATATTAACATACATGTTCATACATAATAATATGTTTGTTTGTTTGTTTGTTTGTTTGTTTGTCTGTTAGCAAGATAACTCAAAAAGTTATGGACAGATTTTCATGACATTTTCAGAAAATTTTGATACTGGCACAAGGATAAAATGATAAAATTTTGGTGGTGATTGAGGGGGTGGCTGATCTGCCTTGGTGGAGGTCTGCGCTCTCCGAGTGCTCTTCTAGTTACCTCCCCCAGGAGGTATTGTGATCACTTTGCTTTGTGTGT
>NC_043974.1:12486348-12563848 GCF_902148855.1 Sphaeramia orbicularis | reverse complement strand
AAAATGGTCCTAATTCAGTTGAAAAAACCTAGACAACTTGCAAAAAACATTTTTTTTTAACCCAGTGTAATAAATACTGCTGAGGACAGGCATCAAAATAAACACAGAGTAAAGAGTTTCTCAGAAGACAGTGGACTGAACATGCCAAAAACAATCCCATTTTACAGTGATAGTTAAAGACTGATGGGAAACACTGCTGTTCAGTGAGTTTTGGGTTTGGAAGTGTGCTGGGTGTTGCTCAGTGGTGATTTCTCACAGACTGCAAGGGAAGCTCAGCTTCCCCTAAAATTATGAAAATTAAATGGTTAAATATGTTCGGTTGTGTTGACATTTCATTGACTACAAATGTGTTAGAACACGTTCATCTCACAGACGAGTTCGTTCAGAATCAGCTTTATCACAAATCAACGGACACGATGTTGTTCACTTCTCATACATTCCCGTTGCGCTGTTTTCTCATTCGATCTCTGCTCAGTGCATTTGTCCGTAGACACTCAGCGTCCATGCACTTCAATGGGACTGAGTGGAACAGTTTTTTTCATTGCCTCAAAACTGGACGGTAATTGGATAAATGCCACGATGTTGTCCCGCCCCCAGACGCTGGGCGTCTCTGGGGGTGAATGGAGCTGTGGGCGGAGCTCGGCCGGGCCGGATGCCAGAATCCCACGTGCTGATTGGAGGATCAGTCGAAAGGCTGAACCCCGTTTGACTGACAGCTAGTTTGAGATCTCCTCCTTCACTGACACAGTTCAGTTTAATACCGTCGCACATTCTGCTGTGAAATCAGAGAAACCACTACGAAATTACTCGTTCATTTCTTGCACTGTAAATAAAACACACTCATTGGACTTCCTTGTTTCAATTTAACATAATTTCAGTGTTTTCTTGTTTCAGTTCCATAATTTAATCATTTCTTGTTTGAGTTTAATATCGTTTTGTAGATAGTTAAATCAAACTGTCGGCTAGGTGGCAGTGAAAGGAGCATCTCTTGTTTAAAAAGGCTGAAGTCTTACACCCACAACACAATGGGCTAAGGCAATCTGAGCAGAGAGGACACTGGTCCAGTCCCTGGAAAAGATGCCTACTTGGTATGATAAGGTCACTGACCATTTTCTTAAAAAGGAACGGAGGGCCGAGTGTATGTTTGAATAACAATTTTTATTTATTTATTTATTTATTTTTGATGTAAGCCGACAATGAGCTTCCCCTGTCTGAAAGACGAGCAGCCGCCACTGGTGTTGCTATAATCTGCCCATGATGCTTGAATGAAAAGTCTGGTTCCTCTCGTGTGGACTACAGCGGTCACAAAAGCACAACAGAGCCCACTCTACTGGTCTGAGAGGAATGATGTGATACTTGTCGCTGTTGTGAAGCGGTCTAAGTCCATTTTTATTGTTCACCCCTGAATTTGGTATGTGACCCTTTTACGTGTCAGCAACCTCACACAGCAGGAGGTCTTCATCTGACACACTCACTGAAATACATCATAGTGAAATACATCATTCTGGAGTTACTTTGAATTTATGTGGTAATATGTTCTGAAGGCATTTCCCTGACCGACCCTGCTGGGGTCAGAGGTCATCAGCTGTGTCCCCAGCTCTAGATGGACTCTACATTTTCTGTTGGACATTAGAGTTTGAAACAGTATCCAGGTTCTGCTTCCAGAGTATAAAAAGCAAAGGTGGGAAGTAACGAAGTATAAGTACTTTATTACTGTACTTAAGTAGATTTCTTTAAGTATCTGTACGTTACTTGAGTATTTATTTTTCTACCAACTTTTTACTTTTACTCCCAACATTTTTGCATAAGTATGTGTACTTAATGCTCCGTACATCCTGAGAATAGGATTGTTATTTTTTCAAACTAAACAGTTGTGACAGTAAAATCTGTGGCTTCAGAGGGAAAATGACTGTGGAGGAGAGAAGAGCACAGACTGTGACCAGGGTCAGTACCAGAGTCCAGCACGGGGTCATTGATAGAGTCCAGTACTGGGTAAGGACCAAAGTCCTACACAGGGTCAGTACCCTTAACCCTAACCCAAACCCTGGAACCCTAACCCTCTAACACTAACCCTAACCCTAACCCCGAACCCTATCCCTAACCCTAACCCTGTAAACCTAACCTTCTAACCCTAACCCTACCCTAACCTAACCATAACCCTAACCCTATAAAAGGTCAGTACCAGAATCCTAACCCTAACCCTAATTCTGTACAGGGTCAGTACCAGAGTCCAGCACGGGGTCAGTATGAGACTCCTAACCCTAACCCTAACCCTCTAACCCTAACCCTCTAACCCTAACCCTAAACCAAACCCTAACCCAAACCCTTGAACCCTGACTCTAACCCTACCCTAACCTTCTAACCCTGACCCTCTAACCCTAACCCTAAACCTAAACCCTAACCCCTAACCCTGTAACCCTAACCCTAACCCTGTAACCCAAACCCTAAACCATAACCCTCTAACCCTAACCCTAACCCTGTAACCCAAACCCTAAACCATAACCCTCTAACCCTAACCCCTAACCCTGTAACCCTAACCCTGTAACCCAAACCCTAAACCATAACCCTCTAACCCTAACCCTAAACCCTAACCCTAACCCTGTAACCCTAACACTCTAACCCTGACCCTAAACCCTAACTCCTAACCCTGTAACCCTGTTACCCTAACCCTCTAACGCTGACCCGAAACCATAACCCTAACCCTCTAACCCTAAACCTAACCCTGACCTTCTAACCTTAAGCCCAAACCCTCTAAACCTAACCCTCTAAACCTAATCCCTAACCCTTTAACCCTAAACCTAACCCAAACCCTCTAACCCTGACTCTAACCCTACCCTAACCTTCTAACCCTAACCCTGTAACCCTAACCCAACACTAACCCTAACCCTCTAACCCTAACCCCTAACCCTAACCATAAATCCTAAACCCTAACCCTAACCCTAAACCTAACCCCTAACCTAACCCTAACCCTCTAACCCTAAACCTAAACCTAAACCTACCCCTAACCCCTAACCCAAACCCTCTAACCCTAACCCAACCCAAACCCTAACCCTTAACCCTAACCCTCTAACCCTAACCCTAATCCTAAACCCCCAACCCCAAACCCAAACCCCTAACCCGAACCTCTAACCCTAACCCAAACCCTAACCCTGTAACCCTAACCCTGTAACCCTAACCTTAACCCAAAACTAACCCTAACCCTAACTCAAACCCTCAAACCCTAACCCTCTAACGCTAACCCTAACCCAACCCCTAACCCTAACCCAAACCCTACCCTAACCTTACCCCTCTAACCCTAACCCAAACCCCTAACCCTACCCTTACCCTAACCCTCTAACCCAAACCCTAACCCAAACCCTAAAACCCTAACCCTAACCCCTAACCCTAACGTAACCCTAACCCTCTAACCCTAACCCTGTAACCCTAACCCAAACCCTAACCCAACACTAACCCTAGCCCAAACCCTAACCTCTAACCCTAACCCTAAAACCCTAACCCCTAACCCTAACGTAACCCTAACCCTAACCTAACCTAACCTAACCCTACCCTAACCCTTACCCTACCCCTAACCAAAACCCTAACCATAACCCTCTACCCCTAACCCTAACCTTGACCCTAAACCCTAACCTAACCATAACCATAACCTTAATCGTCACCCTCTAACCCTAACCCTGACCCACTAACCCTAACCCCTAACCATAACCCTCTATCCCTAACCCTAAGCCCTAACCCCTAACGCTAACCCTAACCCAACCCTAAACCCTAACCCAAACCCTAACCCTTAACCCTAACCGTAACCCTAACCCTCTAACCCTACCCCTACCCCTAAACCTAAACCCTAACCCTCTAACCCTAATGCTAACCCTACCCTAGCCTAACCCTAACCCCTAACCCAACCCTAACCCTAACCCAAACCCTAACCCTTAACCCCAAACCCTAACCGTAACCCTAACCCTCTAACCCTACCCCTAACCCCTAACCAAAACCCTAACCCCTAACCCTAAACCTAAACCCTAACTCTAACCCTACCCTAACCCTCTAACCCTAACGCTAACCCTACCCTAGCCTAACCCTAACCCTCTAACCCTAACCCTAACCCAACCCTATACCAAAACTTAACCCTACCCCTAACACTAACACTAACCCTAACCCCAACCCCTAACCCTAATCCTAAACCCTAACGCTAACCCTAACCCTAAGTTTTACTTTTTACTTTCTTACTTTATAACAATTGATAAGTTGTACTTTTTTTTTTTTTTTTTTTTTTTTTTTACTTTTTTTTTTACTTTTACTTAAGTAAAGGAGTTGAATTAGTATTTCCACTTTTACAAAAGTTTTTTTTCACACCAGTAGCTGTACTTCTCTCAACAGAATGTGAGTACTTTTACCACCTCTGATAAAAAGGCAGATCTTAGAAGTCATGTTTTTCAGCAGTTTGCACCTCCTGAGTAAATGTGATTAGAACCACAGCACCTGCAGATGCTTCAGGTTTTTGAAGTGTTGTCCAGGACCTTTTACCAACAGCCACAAAAGCCCATGAGGCATACCAAACAGCACACTGATGTTATTAACCCTTTCATGCATGAATTGCGAGAACCTTAGTAAAGATTTTTTCTTGAGTGTTTTTATTCCTCCTTAAACATAAAAAAAAAACAATGCAATCAATTTTTTTTTTCATGGAGTTACAAAAATGTCCATGTATTTAATTTCTGAAGTAAAGAAATGCATGTTTAAAATCCAACATCAGAAAGTACGGAAGAGCATTAGGGCCACTGGAAAAAAATACAATAAATTAAGGTCTAATATGTATTACTATTATTATGAGAAAAAAAAGTCAGAATTGTGAGATTAAAGTCAGAATTCCGAGAAAAAGTTAGAATTCTGAGATTAACGTCAAAATTCTAAGTTTAAAGTCAGAATTTTGAGAAAAAAATCAGAATTCTGAGTTAAAAGTCAGAATTCTGAGTCCAGTGGCTGTAATCCTGTTCCGTAAGAAAGTCATATGAAAATAATGAAATAAAAACATTTTTAATGCTGCAAATCTGATGTTTTCTTACATTTTAACATATTCTAGTCCTAGGTATTACTCATGTCACGGAAGTAACATGCAAAAAAACAAACAAAAAAAAGCTTTGTGTCTAACAAATAACAGGTGATTTTCACTGTTTATTTTACAGATTTTTTCTGTATTTTTAAGATACTGGAAAATATCAATGAAATGACAAGAATAGACTGTGATTTTACATGTCAAATGTAAAATAACACGAAAAAACTGTAACTGTGAATAACCAAAAAATTTCAGTTTTTTTAAAAGAAATGTTTCCTTTTTTCACAGAAAAATACAGTTAAAATACGTTTGCAAATGTATCGTAATTTCACAAATATTTCTTTTCTATTTATGAGATTAAACTGTTAATTTGAAATTTAATACTTTAAAAAAATGAAAACAAAACAAGATAAAATTACTGACAATTAACCGTTAAAGAAGTATTTGTTCTGTAAGTTTAACCAGACTAGTTTGTTAATTGACAAATATCTTGTGTAACTACAGGAGGTTTCACAACAAAAATGTTGAATAAATGTATTTTTGTGAATGTATAACGTGTATAAGCACTGATAAACTGTCCAAATACAGTTTTTATCAGTGGATTGTACAACTTAGTCTCATTGCAAATTATTTCTATATATATTTATAGGTAATCTGATTTTTAATACATGTAAATATTCTTTATTAAACATTAAAAAGTAAAAAAAAACAGCAAAATCTCATGTAAAGTTAGGGCAAAAAACTATATTTTTATTATGGTAAATTACCATAGTTTTTTGAGATGGTTCTTTTTTGTTATTTTACTGTATTTCTTCGGCACCCCTGCTGCCAGAACATTAACAGGTTTTTATATATATATATATATATATATATATATATATATATATATATATATATATATATATATATTTTTTTTTTTTTTTTTTTTTTTTTTTTTTTTTTTTACAGTGTGTCTACAACCATCTACAAGACTGTCACAGATTTAACTTCATTCTGAACTCAGAATAAAACACCAAAATAAAAAAGCACAAACTTTGCCAAAGCCTGTCTGTATCTGACAACCCTGTTAAAAAATTATTTATTTGTTTATTTCCATCTTCCATCATTTGCTTCCCTTTTAAGGTGCAGATGTTAGAAGAATCAAACAAACCCTTTTGGATTGATTTCACTCTTACGTCAGTGTGAAACAGTGATAATGGTCAACCCTCCAAAAGCCAAATTACAGCTTCGAGGCTCCAGATCAGTATTATCAGGAGACCGTAACTTTAGAAAATATTATTATAGGCAATTTGTGTTGAAATTTTTACTCAAAAGAAAAAAAAAAAAAAAAAAAAACACATGGAAGATTGCACGTGGTCAAAATTACTAGCAGTGTCTGTAATTATTGCAAGACCACATAACCCCACATATTAAGATTCCTACATGAATGTGGCATTAGACCCAGACCAAAGGTGAGGACTAACCTTTGGATCAGACAAATTGATTTAAAGCACGTTTGTTTTAATAATGACTTCAGGGAGTCATTGGAGGTAGTTTCATAATGTACATGTATTAGTGTGTAATTATGGTGTCAGAATCAGACAGGCATCTGTAAGCAATCACAGCTACCGGGAATATTTTAGGTTGTGTCAGGATCTGTGCCTGGGTGACTCTTTGCTCCTCCCTTTTGGTCATGGACCTGTGCCTGTGTGACCCTCAGCTCCTCTTTTGTTATAATCATTATCATCATCGTACTCACCTGCTGGCGCTGCGTGGCTGCAGCCAATTACCATTGGCCTATTTAAGGATTAGGTTTGCAGCCATGCAGCGCTGGTCCATTACTCCTCATTCTTTTCCATAGCCCGGACAATTACCCATATTCATCCACGGACTCTGACCCCAGCTTTTGTATGTTTTTTTTTTTTATGGACTCTGTTTTCTGATTTAGTTTTTGTGTTAGGTTTTTGTTGTGTTGTTTTCAGATTTTGTTAAATAAACTTATTTTTTTCCCCTTCAGTACCGAGCATTTGAGTCCTTTCTTTTCCCCTTGTGACAGAATGGACCAGCCATACCTGGACTCAGCCGGTACTGAAGGGACTCGTCTTTTCGTATCTCCGTGTTTTAGTTGTTTTTCCCTGGTTTCGTTTGTCTTTCCTTAGTTCTCTCTGTACCGTCGCTCCGCGCTTCCTTGACCCATATCCGGCTTTTCTGAGACTTACCTTTGTCCTCAGCTCTGGCGGCTCGGTCTCCTCCGTGCCGGTTGGTTCGGGAGGTCCCGGATCCGTCGGGTGCATACCCCGGTTTGTTCTCCCGGTGTATCTGTCCTCTGTTTGTTTCCTGCCTTGTATTACCGGCGTTCCCATGTCATGTGGGGTCCCGGACCATGTTGAATCCGGGCTCTCCTCCCGTGTTGTTTTTTTTTTCCGGTGCGTCTCTGTCTCTCGTCTGTTTCCTGCCTCGTGTTTCCAGCGTCCTGTTCCATGTGGGGACCTGGGCCTTCGTGGGGTCCGGGTTCTTCTCTTGTGTCTTTTCCTTCGTGTGTCTAATGATTTCTGTGAAGTTCATTAGTTCTGATCTGTCTCTCCATGTTAGTTTGTTTGTTCTGCTTGTTTTATTCGTTCCTCCCTGTCTCTCTCTGTCCGTGTGTGCCGTTTTCTGTGTTTTTCTGTGTGTTTCTCTGAGCGTATTTCTCTGAGTATTTCTGTGTGTATTTCTGTGTGTATTTGTCTTTCTGTGTATTTTCAGTCTGTTTCTTAGTCTGTGTGAATTTCCTAGTTTCTGTGTGTGTGTATTTCTCTGTGGGTGCGAAATTTTTTATTTTATATATTTTTTTGTCAGTGTGTGTTACTGCAGTCCATGTGCATTATATGTTCCCCGTGTTTTTTTTCAGTCTGTCTTTAGTCTCTTTATTCTCTGTCTGCAGCTTGTCTGCAGTTTCATCAGTTTCTCCTCAGTTCAGTTCTTTCCCTGTTTGTCCTTTAGTTCTGTTTCTTGCAGTTCATGTTCTTCAGTTCCATTTTATCATTCTCATCAGTTCAGTTCTGTAGATTGTCCCTCTGCCTGTCCGTGTTTTTGTGTCTGTCTGTCCGCGTCTCTCTGCTTGGCCCAGTTCCCTTTTCCTTAGTACTACCTGGAGGCTAGTACGCCGTCTGGTAGTTTCCCCTCTTTGAAGTCCGGTTCCGGCCGCGCAGCGTTTTTTGAAGTCTGATTCAGTTTGTCCATGCAGCGTTCCTGCAATCTGTTTCTGTCTGTTCGCGCAGCGTTTTTTAAAGCCTGTTCCTGTCTGTTCCTGAAGTCCGGTTCCGTCCTCGCAGCGTTCCTGTTTCCCCGTCTCGGCCTCGCTCTTTGTTCCCCTGTCGGTCCAGTCTCAGAGTCCGTTCCCCTGTCGGTCCAGTCTCAGAGTCCGTTCCCCTGTCTGTCCAGTCTCAGAGTCCGTTCCCCTGTCTGTCCAGTCTCAGAGTCCGTTCCCCTGTCTGTCCAGTCTCAGAGTCCGTTCCCCGGTCTGTCCAGTCTCAGAGTCCGTTCCCCTGTCGGTCCAGTCTCAGAGTCCGTTCCCCTGTCTGTCCAGTCTCAGTCAGCTCGAGTCATGGGTCCAGCCATAGCCCAATTCCAGTCGATGTCTGTAGTCCAGTCAGTGTTCGGTCTGTCTTGTCTCAGTTAGAGTCACTAGTCCAGCCATATTCAGTTCCAGTCAATGTCCTAAGCCCAGCTGGAGTCCTGTCTGCCACAGCCCTGGAGGTCCACGAACCAGGGGATTTTTCTGTCCTGTTTTGGAGGGGTTCTCACGTCCTGGTCGGGAGGTTTCTCCATGATCTGGTCCGGAGGGGCTACATCATCCTGGTTTGGAGGTTTTCCACGTCCTGGTCCGGAGGTCTGTCCTGAGGTGCTTCGGCAGTCTTCCCGGAGGCTCTTCACGCCGCTTCACCGGGAGGTGCTTCAGCCTGTTCGCCCTGAGGTTCTGCAGCCAGTCCGCCCGGAGGCTCTTCACGCCGTTTCACCGGGAGGTGCTTCACCCTCTTCGCCCGGAGGCTCTTCACGCCGTTTCACCGGGAGGTGCGTCAGCCTGTTGCCCTGAGGTTCTACAGCCAGTCCACCCGGAGGCTCTTCACGCCGTTTCAACCGGGAGGTGCTTCACCCTCTTCGCCCGGAGGCTCTTCACACCGTCCCACCGGGAGGTACTTCAGCCTATCTCCCCTGTGGTTCTTCATGCCCCTTTTGCCAGGATGCCCTGGTCTTCGTGGGGGGCTTTTTCGCATCTCTGGGGACGTCAGGATGCCGTCCCTTGGGGGGGGGGTCCTGTCAGGATCTGTGCCTGGGTGACTCTTTGCTCCTCCCTTTTGGTCATGGACCTGTGCCTGTGTGACCCTCAGCTCCTCTTTTGTTATAATCATTATCATCATCATACTCACCTGCTGGCGCTGCGTGGCTGCAGCCAATTACCATTGGCCTATTTAAGGATTAGGTTTGCAGCCATGCAGCGCTGGTCCATTACTCCTCATTCCTTTCCATAGCCCGGACAATTACCCATATTCATCCACGGACTCTGACCCCAGGTTTTGTATGTTTTTTTTTTTTTATGGAGTCTGTTTTCTGATTTAGTTTTTGTGTTAGGTTTTTGTTGTGTTGTTTTCAGATTTTGTTAAATAAACTTATTTTTTTCCCCTTCAGTACCGAGCATTTGAGTCCTTTCTTTTCCCCTTGTGACAGAATGGACCAGCCATACCTGGACTCAGCCGGTACTGAAGGGACTCGTCTTTTCGTATCTCCGTGTTTTAGTTGTTTTTCCCTGGTTTCGTTTGTCTTTCCTTAGTTCTCTCTGTACCGTCGCTCCGCGCTTCCTTGACCCATATCCGGCTTTTCTGAGACTTACCTTTGTCCTCAGCTCTGGCGGCTCGGTCTCCTCCGTGCCGGTTGGTTCGGGAGGTCCCGGATCCGTCGGGTGCATACCCCGGTTTGTTCTCCCGGTGTATCTGTCCTCTGTTTGTTTCCTGCCTTGTATTACCGGCGTTCCCATGTCATGTGGGGTCCCGGACCATGTTGAATCCGGGCTCTCCTCCCGTGTTGTTTTTTTTTTCCGGTGCGTCTCTGTCTCTCGTCTGTTTCCTGCCTCGTGTTTCCAGCGTCCTGTTCCATGTGGGGACCTGGGCCTTCGTGGGGTCCGGGTTCTTCTCTTGTGTCTTTTCCTTTGTGTGTCTAATGATTTCTGTGAAGTTCATTAGTTCTGATCTGTCTGTCCATGTTAGTTTGTTTGTTCTGCTTGTTTTATTCGTTCCTCCCTGTCTCTCTCTGTCCGTGTGTGCCGTTTTCTGTGTTTTTCTGTGTGTTTCTCTGAGCGTATTTCTCTGAGTATTTCTGTGTGTATTTCTGTGTGTATTTGTCTTTCTGTGTATTTTTCAGTCTGTTTCTTAGTCTGTGTGAATTTCCTAGTTTCTCTGTGTGTGTATTTCTCTGTGGGTGCGAAATTTTTTATTTTATATATTTTTTTGTCAGTGTGTGTTACTGCAGTCCATGTGCATTATATGTTCCCCGTGTTTTTTTTCAGTCTGTCTTTAGTCTCTTTATTCTCTGTCTGCAGCTTGTCTGCAGTTTCATCAGTTTCTCCTCAGTTCAGTTCTTTCCCTGTTTGTCCTTTAGTTCTGTTTCTTGCAGTTCATGTTCTTCAGTTCCATTTTATCATTCTCATCAGTTCAGTTCTGTAGATTGTCCCTCTGCCTGTCCGTGTTTTTGTGTCTGTCTGTCCGCGTCTCTCTGCTTGGCCCAGTTCCCTTTTCCTTAGTACTACCTGGAGGCTAGTACGCCGTCTGGTAGTTTCCCCTCTTTGAAGTCCGGTTCCGGCCGCGCAGCGTTTTTTGAAGTCTGATTCAGTTTGTCCATGCAGCGTTCCTGCAATCTGTTTCTGTCTGTTCGCGCAGCGTTTTTTAAAGCCTGTTCCTGTCTGTTCCTGAAGTCCGGCTCCGTCCGCGCAGCGTTCCTGTTTCCCCGTCTCGGCCTCGCTCTTTGTGTCTCCCCGTCTCGGTCTCGCTCTTCATTCTCCTGTCAGTCCAGAGTCCGTTCCCCTGTTGGTCCAGTCTCAGAGTCCGTTCCCCTGTTGGTCCAGTCTCAGAGTCCGTTCCCCTGTCGGTCCAGTCTCAGAGTCCGTTCCCCTGTCGGTCCAGTCTCAGAGTCCGTTCCCCTGTCGGTCCAGTCTCAGAGTCCATAGCCCTGTTGGTCCAGTCTCAGAGTCCGTTCCCCTGTCTGTCCAGTCTCAGAGTCCATAGCCCTGTCTGTCCAGTCTCAGTCAGCTCGAGTCATGGGTCCAGCCATAGTCCAATTCCAGTCGATGTCTGTAGTCCAGTCAGTGTTCGGTCTGTCTTGTCTCAGTTAGAGTCACTAGTCCAGCCATATTCAGTTCCAGTCAATGTCCTAAGCCCAGCTGGAGTCCTGTCTGCCACAGCCCTGGAGGTCCACGAACCAGGGGATTTTTCTGTCCTGTTTTGGAGGGGTTCTCACGTCCTGGTCGGGAGGTTTCTCCATGATCTGGTCCGGAGGGGCTACATCATCCTGGTTTGGAGGTTTTCCACGTCCTGGTCCGGAGGTCTGTCCTGAGGTGCTTCGGCAGTCTTCCCGGAGGCTCTTCACGCCGCTTCACCGGGAGGTGCTTCACCCTCTTCGCCCGGAGGCTCTTCACGCCGTTTCACCGGGAGGTGCGTCAGCCTGTTTGCCCTGAGGTTCTACAGCCAGTCCACCCGGAGGCTCTTCACGCCGTTTCACCGGGAGGTGCTTCACCCTCTTCGCCCGGAGGCTCTTCACACCGTCCCACCGGGAGGTACTTCAGCCTATCTCCCCTGTGGTTCTTCATGCCCCTTTTGCCAGGATGCCCTGGTCTTCGTGGGGGGCTTTTTCGCATCTCTGGGGACGTCAGGATGCCGTCCCTTGAGGGGGGGGTCCTGTCAGGATCTGTGCCTGGGTGACTCTTTGCTCCTCCCTTTTGGTCATGGACCTGTGCCTGTGTGACCCTCAGCTCCTCTTTTGTTATAATCATTATCATCATCATACTCACCTGCTGGCGCTGCGTGGCTGCAGCCAATTACCATTGGCCTATTTAAGGATTAGGTTTGCAGCCATGCAGCGCTGGTCCATTACTCCTCATTCCTTTCCATAGCCCGGACAATTACCCATATTCATCCACGGACTCTGACCCCAGGTTTTGTATGTTTTTTTTTATGGACTCTGTTTTCTGATTTAGTTTTTGTGTTAGGTTTTTGTTGTGTTGTTTTCAGATTTTGTTAAATAAACTTATTTTTTTCCCCTTCAGTACCGAGCATTTGAGTCCTTTCTTTTCCCCTTGTGACAGGTTGATGCGTCCCAAATGAAAATAGGACTTATTATGGTCAAGGTCAGGTTTATTTCTATTGCACATGTACAACAATGCAAAGTGTCCAAAGTGCTGCACAAGGATATAGATTAAAAATACAAAATATAACAAAAACAGCAGACCTCCGCCAAAAGAGATCTGCCCCCCCTTCCATTATTTTGTTCATTTTTTTTCTACATTTTGTTTTTATATTTTCTTCATTTTTCGTCATTTTGTTCATTATTTTCTTCATTTGTGTTCATTTAATTTCTGTATCTTCATCATTTTTTTTGCATTTTGTTCATTTTTTTCCTTCATTTGTGTTCATTTAATTTTTATATTTTCATCATTTTTGTGCATTTTGTTCATTATTTCCTTCATTTGTGTTCATTCTGTGCTGTGCTCTGTTTGGACCAACCCCCCCCCCCCCCCCCCCCCCCCTCAGATCACCACCAAAATTTAATCATTTCTTCCTTGTGCCAGTATCAACATTTCCTGAAAATTTCCTGAAAATCCGTCCATAAATTTTTGAGTTATCTTGCTAAAAATCAAACCAACAAACAAACAAACATGCATGCACACAAAGCAAAGCGATCACAATACCTCCTAGCGGAGGTAATAAAACTAATAAAAATATATAGATATAAAAGATAAGATATAGTAAAACTGATAAAACAGATACGCAACTATCCATCCATAACTTTTTGAGTTACCTTGCAAACAAACAAACAAACAAACAAACCCTGATGAAAACATAATCTCCGCCATTCCTTGGCAGAGGTATTAACATAAGGTAAGCATGAATTTAGGGGATTGTGGGTCTGAATTAAAGCATGAATCATAACATTTTGACATAAAAGTTAGTATTTATGATATGTATGAAGTGTTTAAAACCAAATCAACAACGCAATTATAAACAGTTGTATACGAGAACTAGAAAAGCACTCGGAGAGCACAGACTTCCGCCAAGGCAGATCAGCCCCCCCCCCCCTCCATCACCACCAAAATTTAATCATTTGTTCCTTGTGCCAGTATCAACATCTCCTGAAAATTTCATCCAAATCTGTCCATAACTTTTTCAGTTATCTTGCTAACAGACTAAATCCATCATAAAAAAAAACAGCTAAAAATGCTAAAAAAAAAAAAAAAAAAAAAAACCAGACAAACAAACAAAAAAATCTGTCCCGCACAAAGTGCTGTGCAACTGTACGCATCACCGTAATCCAGCTGTAGGTGATCTTCTCTCTAGTGATGTCCGAATTTTTTTGCTTCCAATCCGATCTTTTTGTGATTAGTTTTGCCAATACCGATTTGATACTGATCCAATACAGTCTTTTTCACACACACACACACACACACACACACACACACACACGCACATACGCACACACGCACACACACACACACAGTAAAAAAACAAATTCTGTTGTTTTTACGGAAAAAAACTGGCAGCTGTGGTTTCCAGAACAATACTGTAAAAAACACATCCAACCGTAAACAGATTTATGGAGTAACATGTAGATTTAACATTTTAAACATGTAGATTGAACATTTTAAACATGTAGATTTAACACTGGATTTAAATGGTAAATGGACTGCACTTATTTAGCACATTTTCTCCACCTTCATGGTGTCCAAAGCACTTTCCAAAACCACCAGGTCCAACTGGGACCAGTTTAGGGTTCAGTGTCTTCCATGGACACTTGGACAGTCGGAGCCAGGATTCGAACCACCAACCCTTTGGTTATTGGACGAGCCACTCTACCAGCTCTACCAACCCATTCATTTACAAATTTAAAATGTTAAATTGTTAAATGTTTACTTTTTTATAACTTTTTTTATATACATAAAAAAGCATATATATATATATATATATATATATATATATATATATATATATATATATATATATATATATGTATGTATATAAGCAAATATGCCGTTATTTCAACATTATGTTCTTGCAATTTAAACAGCACCACATTGTTTTTCAATTTACAGTTTTATTTTCTAAAAACAATAGAAATACATCATTTCTACATACAAATCTGGTTTTGTTCACATACTCTTCCTGTAAGAACTACAGCTATATTTGATTCACTCGTTAACACAAAAATCTTTTCAAATAAACAACTTTGCATTGTATTGTCACTTACAGTTTTTTGATGTTGCAATTTGACCACTTTTTGGTGTTAATTCTTGAGTCATTTTTTACAGTGCGCACACACACACACACACACACACACACACACACACACACATACACACACACACACATGCACACACATGGTCACCACCAAAATTTAATCATTTGTGCCAGATTCAATATTACCTGAAAATTTCATCCAAATCCATCCATAACTTTTTGAGTTATCTTGCTAACAGACTAAATCTGATCCAATTTGATCTTCTAAAAAATGCCAGATCATCAGCAAAAACACACTAAATAAAAAAGTGGTGCCAACAACAAACACACAAAAAACCCCGCCCCTCGCACGTATTGCAGATGATTTTTGCATTGATCCAGCTGATGTCATCATGTCTGTGCATATCAGTTGCCTCTATATATGTGCCAAGTTTGAAGTAATATGAAACAGAATTGATGTTTTTTTAGACATTTGAAATTTTGCCCCTTTGTAAGTAAATTGGAGGAAAAAGATTCAAAAAATTCCTTCAAAATTTAAACTTTGACCTACTTTTCCCAAAATATAATGACATCTATTCTGGGTCACTGGCAATCTATAAACCAAATTTGGTATGAATTCCAGCAATGGTTTTGCTGCTAGAGTCTTAACAAAAAAACAAAACAAAACAAAAACAATACCCCTTACCTCCCCTGTGTGTGTGTGTGTGTGTGTGTGTGTGTGTGTGCGTGCGTGTGTGTGTGTGTGTGGTGGTGGTGGTGGGGGGTTAAAACTGAGCAGTCATTTAATACGCTGGTTATTTCTTTGTATATTTGCCAAACGTCCTGTTCCATCACTTAAATTCTATATTTGCTTTAAGTATAATCGTTTAATCTGGATCAAATAATTTTACTTTTCAAGTACATTTTAAAATGAGTACTTTTGTACTAAGTACTGAAGTAGATTTTTCCCTGGATACTTTTACTTAAGTAAATTTCTGGGCCCTATATCTGTACTTTTATTGAAGTAGATTTTTCCCTGGATACTTTTGCTTTTACTTAAGTAAATTTTTCCTTGGATACTTTTACTTTTACTTAAGTACATTTCTGGCCCCTTTATCTGTATTTTTTACTGAAGTAGATTTTTCCCTGGATACTTTTACTTTCACTTAAGTAAATTTCTTGCCCCTGTATCTGTACTTTTACTGAAGTAGATTTTTCCCTGGATACTTTTACTTTTACTTAAATACATTTTTCCGTGGATACTTTTACCAAAGTAAATTTCTGGCCCCTATATCTGTACTTTTATTGAAGTAGATTTTTCCCTGGATATGTTTACTTTTACTTAAGTAAATTTCTGGGCCCTATATCTGTACTTTGATTGAAGTAGATTTTTCCCTAGATACTTCTGCTTTTACTTAAGTAAATTTTTCGGAGGATACTTTTACTTTTAGTTAAGTATATTTCTGGCCCCTATATCTGTATTTTTAATTGAAGTAGATTTTCCCCTGGATACTTTTGCTTTTACTTAAGTAAATTTTTCCGTGGATACTTTTACTTTTACTTAAGAAAATTTCTGGCCCCTATATCGGTACTTTTATTGAAGTAGATTTTTCCCTAGATACTTTTGCTTTTACTTAAGTAATTTTTTCCATGGATACTTTTTCTTTTACTTAAGTACATTTCTGGCCCCTTTATCTGTATTTTTTACTGAAGTAGATTTTTCCCTGGATGCTTTTGCTTTTACTTAAGTAAATTTTTCCTTGGATACTTTTACTTTCACTTAAGTACATTTCTTGCCCCTGTATCTGTACTTTTACTGAAGTAGATTTTTCCCTGGATACTTTTACTTTTATTTAAATACATTTTTCCGTGGATACTTTTACTTTTACCAAAGTAAATTTCTGGCCCCTATATCTGTACTTTTATTGAAGTAGATTTTCCCTGGATATGTTTACTTTTACTTAAGTAAATTTCTGGGCCCTATATCTGTACTTTTATTGAAGTAGATTTTTCCCTAGATACTTCTGCTTTTACTTAAGTAAATTTTTCCAAGGATACTTTTACTTTTAGTTAAGTATATTTCTGGCCCCTATATCTGTATTTTTAATTGAAGTAGATTTTCCCCTGGATACTTTTGCTTTTACTTAAGTAAATTTTTCCGTGGATACTTTTACTTTTACTTAAGAAAATTTCTGGCCCCTATATCGGTACTTTTATTGAAGTAGATTTTTCCCTAGATACTTTTGCTTTTACTTAAGTAAATTTTTCCATGGATACTTTTACGTTGACCAAAATACATTTCTGGCCCCTTATCTGTATTTTTTATTGAAGTAAATTTTTCCGTGGATACTTTTACTTTCACTTAAGTAAATTTCTGTCCCCTGTATCTGTACTTTGATTGAAGTTGATTTTTCCCTGGATACTTTTGGTTTTACTTACGTTAATTTTTCTGTGGATACTTTTACTTTCACTTAAGTATATTTCTTGCCCCTGTATCTGTACTTTTACTGAAGTAGAATTTTCCCTGGATACTTTTACTTTTACTTCAATAAATTTTTCCGTGGATACTTTTACTTTTACTTAAGTAAATTTCTGGCCCCTATATCTGTACTTTTATTGAAGTAGATTTTTCCCTGGATACGTTTACTTTTACTTAAGTACATTTCTGGGCCCTGTATCTGTACTTTTATTGAAGCAGATTTTTCCCTAGATACTTTTGATTTTACTTAAGTAAATTTTTCCAAGGATACTTTTACTTTTAGTTAAGTATATTTCTGGCCCCTATATCTGTATTTTTAATTGAAGTAGATTTTTCCCTGGATACTTTTGCTTTTACTTAAGTAAATTTTTCCATAGATACTTTTACTTTGACCTAAATACATTTCTGGCCTCTTTATCTGTATTTTTTATTGAAGTAAATTTTTCCCTGGATACTTTCACTTAAGTAAATTTCTGGCCCCTATATCTGTACTTTTATTGAAGTAGATTTTTCCCTGGATACTTTTGCTTTTACTTCAGTAGATTTTTCCCTGGATACTTTTACTTCAGTAAATTTCTTGCCCCTATATCTGTACTTTTATTGAAATAGATTTTTCCCTGGATAGTTTTGCTTTTACTTCAGTACATTTTTTGCCCTTATATCTGTACTTTTACTGAAGTCAAAAAAAGTGAGTACTTCATAATAAGACACTTTGTGAAACCTGCTGATGGGTCATCTTCTTGCCAAACGTCTGCTGTGTCTAATCCGGTATTGAATGGCTGTGTTTACTGACTGCCTATTAGTTTGTGTCTAATTTGACACCGAGTACAGCTTATTATCCTGCGAGTGAGTTCTAGCTGTGAAAGATCCAAACAGTCTCGCTCTCGCAGCTCATTTGTCGGCTGTCACATCTTTGAAAGGTATTTTCTATGGCACTGGATGTAAATGAACGATCTCAAGTGTAGTTAAACAAACCAATATCTTTCTCAAATGACTCTGAAATAAAGCCTGAGAGTCTGGATCACATTTAGCCTCTTCGACTCGCTACGTTTCAGAAACCTGCCAAGTGTAATTATTCTGCAACAAACATCGTTATTCACTGTGTCAAGCTCAGACAAACCTGGCAACGGGAACGCATTACAGTCAGTGTAACGGCGCTGGCAGTCAGGCCGCCGTAATGCTTTGAGAAGTGGATTTGAGAAGTGATGCCAACAACAGGATGTCACAGCGGATTTGAATCAGTTGGAACATGTGTACACAAGGAACAGTCGAAGGGGGGCATTTCTAAACGTTGCAGTAATTTTCACTATTGAATGACAATAAATATTTTTACATAATAAATAAACTGCCAGCAGGCAAAATGTGATGAGCTGCAGATGTTGGAATAATATCTGGTTTAGTTACACCTGGAGGGGCTTTCAGCGGAAAACAACACTGATTTCATTTGACTTATGATGTTAAAGGTCTATAAATCACCACTTTATATTAATATTTACCTCTGCCAAGGAACGGTGGAGGTTATGTTTTCATCGGGGTTTGTGTGTTTGTTTGTTTGTCTGTTAGCAAGATAACTGAAAAAGTTATGGATGGATTTGGATGAAATTTTCAGGAAATGTTGATACTGGCACAAGGAACAAATGATTCAATTTTGGTGGTGATTGGGGGGGGGGGGGGGGAATCTGCCTTGATGGAGGTCTGTACTCTCAGAGTGCTTTTCGTGTTTCTGTTGCACATGCCCAAATTGCTGTGTAAGGATATAGGTAAAAATACAAAATATAATAAAACTTTTAAAAATATATAGATATAAAAGATAAAATATACTAAAACTGATAAAACAGATACACAACTAGAAAAGCACAGCACAGACCTCCGCTAAGGCAGAAAATCCGTCCATAATTTTTTGAGTTATCTTGCTAACAAACAAACAAACAAACAAACAAACAAACAAACAAGCACACAAAGCAAAGTGATCTTTTTACTTCCTGGCGGAGGTAAAAAGTGGAAAAAACCCTCGCCCCTCGCACGTATTTTAGCTGATTTTGACATCGATCCAGCTGATGTCATCATGTCTATGCATGTGCTGATGTCAGCATATCAATTGCCTCTATATATGTGCCAAGTTTGAAGTAAATTGAAACAAAATCGATGTTTTTATAAACATTTGAAATTTTGCCCCATTGTAAGCAAATGGGAGAAAAAAAAAAGAATCTAAAAATTCATAAAAAATTCAAACTTTGACATACACTATATTGCCAAAAGTATTTGCTCACCTGCCTTGACTCACATATGAATTTCAGTGCCATCCCATTCCTAGTCTATGGGGTTCAATCTGACGTGGGTCCACCCTTTGCAGCTATAACAGCTTAAACTCTTCTGGGAAGGCTGTCCACAAGGTTTAGGAGTGTGTTCATGGGAATTTTGGACCATTCTTCCAGAAGCGCATTTGTGAGGTCACACACTGATGTTGGACAGAAGGCCTGGCTCTCAGTCTCCGCTCTGATTCATCCAAAGGTGTTCTATGGGGTTGAGGTCAGGACTCTGTGCAGGCCAGTCCAGTTCATCCACCCCAGACTCTGTCATCCATGTCTTTATGGACCTTGCTTTGTGCACTGGTGCACAGTCATGTTGGAAGAGGAAGGGGCCAGCTCCAAACTGTTCCCACAAAGTTGGGAGCATGGAATTGTCCAAAATGTCTTGGTATGCTGAAGCATTCCCAGTTCCTTTCACTGGAACTAAGGGGCCAAGCCCAGCTCCTGAAAAACAACCCCACACCATAATCCCCCCCTCCACCAAACTTTACACTTGGCACAATGCGGTCCCACAAGTATCGTTCTCCTGGCGACCGCCAAACCCAGACCCGTCCATCAGATTGCCAGATGGAGAAGCGCGATTGGTCACTCCAGAGAAGGCGCCTCCACTGCTCTAGAGTCCAGTGGCGGCGTGCTTTACACCACTGCATCCGGCGCTTTGCATTGCACTTGGTGATGTATGGCTTGGATGCAGCTGCTCAGCCATGGAAACCCATTCCATGAAGCTCTCTGCGCACTGTTCTGGAGCTAATCTGAAGGACACATGAAGTTTGGAGGTCTGTAGTGATGGACTCTGCAGAAAGTTGGCGACCTCTTCACACTATGCGCCTCAGCATCCGCTGACCCCGCTCCGTCAGTTTACGTGGCCTACCACTTCGTGGCTGAGTTGCTGTCGTTCCCAAACACTTCCACTTTCTTATAATCCAGCTGACAGTTGACTGTGGAATATTTAGGAGCGAGGAAATTTCACGACTGGATTTGTTGCACAGGTGGCATCCTATCACAGTTCCACGCTGGAATTCACTGAGCTCCTGAGAGCGACCCATTCTGTCACAAATGTTTGGAAAAGCAGTCTGCATACCTAGGTGATGATTTTATACACCTGTGGCCATGGAAGTGATTGAACACCCGATTCTGATTATTTGGATGGGTGAGCCAATACTTTTGGCAATAAAGTGTACTTTTCCCAAAATATAATGATATCTATTTTGGGTCACTGGCAATCTATAAACCCAGTTTGGTATGAATTCAACCTATAATTTTGCTGCTACAGACATTTGAAATTTTGCCCATTATGAAGAAATGAGAAAACAAAAAAGATTCTAAAAATTCATAAAAAATATGAACTTTGACCTACTGTTCCTAAAATGTAATGAGATCTATTTGGGGTCACTGGCAATCGATAAACCAAATTTGAGATGAATTCAGGGGCTTTCAGTGGAAAACAACACTGATTTCATTTGACTTATGATGTTAAGGTCTATAAATCACCACTTTATAGTAATACTTACCTCTGCTGAGGAACGGTGAAGGTTATGTTTTCATCTGGGTTTGTGTGTTTGTTTGTTTGCTTGTCTGTTAGCAAGATAAGTGAAAAAGTTATGGATGGATTTGGATGAAATTTTCAGTAAATGTTGATACTGGCACAAGGAACAAATGATTCAATTTTGGGTGTGATCGCAGGGGGAATGGATGGATTTTTTGTTTGTCTGTTAGCAAGATATCTCAACAAGTTATGGACGGATTTGGATGAAATTTTCAGGAAATGTTTATACTGGAACAGGGAACAAATGATTCAATTTTGGTGGTGACCAAGGGAAGGGGGGCACAACACAAATGCCTTTCTAGTTATTACTGTCTTGTAATGTGTGTAATTACCAAAAATAGTCAATTGTCCGATAAAGAGTTAACAATATTTTGGAAAATTACATAAAATAGAAACATTCAAGTGAAGCACACGTCAAATTTCCAATTATGGACAGTACTTGGGTAAATCCACTTATCACATTCCAGCATTAACTTCCAAAAGTGATTTAATTTTCTGCATTTTAGGAAAATGTGGATGACTGACCCTGTAGGTGTTTTACAACAGTTCAGGTTTATCCTACAGAAACGAAGGAGGAGTGTATTAGAACAAAATCACTTCAAAGTTTCTGTTTTGCTTGGTGGGGGGGTGATGTTGAAAAAGTCTGGATCGGTTCGGTATCAGATTGCTATTGGCAAAACTAATCCTAAAAAAAATCAGATTGGATCGGAAACAAAAAAATCCAGATCGGGACATCACTAGAGAGAAGATCACCTACAGCTGGATTACGGTGATGTGTACAGTTGCACAGCGCTTTTGTTTGTCTGTTTTTTAGCAAGATAACTCAAAAAGTTATGGAAGGATTTTGATGACATTTTCGAGTGGGGGGGGCTGATCTGCCTTGGCAGAGGTCTGCGGTCTCTGAGTGCTTTTCTAGTTAGTCATTATGTTAACCTGTTTGCTGGTGAATTTGCAATATTTAACCCAGAGGTATCAAACATACGGCCCGGGGGCCTAATCCAGCCCACCAAAGGGTCCAGTCTGGCCCCTGGGATGAATCTGTGAAATGCAAAAATTACACTGAAGATATTAATAATTTTAGTTCAGGCTCAACATACAGACCAATTTAACCCTTTCATGCATACTGGTCACTCCAGTGGACAGTTATTCTCCAGCTGTTCTCTTGTATATTCAAGGGTTTTGTTGTTTTAGTGAAATATCACTTAACACAGTGGACACTGATGCATCATCCCATACACTAAAATCCATATAATTACTGTATCTATGCTGTTCTTGATAAACCTGATCTGCAGTAACATGTTTTAGTGTACATCACTTGTTAGTTGTTACTAGATTGTAATTATCAGTTTTCTGAATTAAAAAGTTGTTGTTGTTTTTTTTTTTGGCATTTTATCTTCATGAAGTGAGTAATAACTAGTATTAGAGTATGTTAAAATGTGAGAAAACAACAGATTAGTTTCATTTAAAAAAATGTATTTCATAGTTTTCACACAGTATATCACTTTCTGATATAGCATTTTAAATAGATGTTTCTTTGCTTCAAAAATTAAACACACAGTGTCCAGCTAGAAGGACATTTTTGTAACTCCATTAAAAATAAGTTCACTTAAAAAATTTCAATGACATTGTTTTTTTCATGCTTAAAGAGGAATAAAAACACTCAGGAAAAAAAAAACAACCTTGACTAAGGTTCACATAATTAATGCATGAAAGGGTTAATCTTAAGTGGGTCAGATCAGTCAAATACTATCATAACTGGAAAAGCACTCAGACAGTGCAGACCTCTACCAAGGCAGATCAGTGCCCCCCCACCACCACCAAAATGTAATCATTTGTTCCTTGTGCCAGTATCAACATTTCCTGAAATTTTCATCCAAATTTGTTTTTTGAGTTATCTTGCACACAGACAGACAAACCAACGCCGGCAAAAATATAACCTCCTTGGCGGAGGTAAAAACCTATAAATACTCACAACTCCAAAATGTTCTCTTTGTAAATGTAAGCATTTTCATATAATGTTACTATATTTACATTAAAACAAACTATCATTTCACAAAAAACGTGAATAACCTGAAAAAATATGAATATTTTAAAATGTCTGAAGTGCAACTTTACCAATATTTTGCCTGTTATTAAATGTTTTGTGTATTTGTTGATCCACTCTGATCTGTACGTTACAATAAACATGTGTAAATGATAAACTGCGACCGAATATTGTTAAAATTACACTTAGTTTTCCCAAGAAATGTCACTTTGTTCTTTTTATTCACATTGTTTTAAAGGATAGTTGGTAGATGTAAACATTGTCATCACATAATTTTCCTTTTTTTGCTTTAAAACACAGAGGAAATTTTGGAGTTGACATTATTTACATATTATTATGTTATTATTTCACTGGTTCGGCCCACTTCAGATCAAATTTGGCTTAATGTGGCCCCTGAACTAAAATGAGTTTGACACCCATGATTCAACCCAAACATCCACCAGCGACCAAAATGATTTACTGTTCTAAAATGTTCAACACCTGTTGATCCATTAATCCTATCAATCCATGTAAATAATTGTTGTAAAATGCAGTTTGTCATCTTTTCATGGTCATCACATATGACCCATTTGGACGTTCAGAGGCTCCGTAGTTACCGTGGAAACACCGTCATCTTCTATAACATTGATCCACCAGTAAAACCCATGGAGTTGGATCAGTGAAAGTGGATGGAAATAGTTATTTTATGTTCAGTTAATGTTATGATTTTTGTAGAAAAAGACACTTTTTCTTCACTTTTCGCTGTTTTTGCTGAGCTTTAACCCTTTCATGCACACTGGTCACCACAGTGGACAGCTATTCTACAGCTGTTCTCCTGTATATTCATGGATTTTTTATTTATTTTTTTTTTACACATATCTTTATTAAAGTTTTAAGACACTACATATCTTTTCTGTCATGAATCGGTAACATTATGTAGATCTCTACTGACCATAAACCCCCAGAATCACAAGCACTTCCCATAGTTTTCTCACAATTTATCAGTAAATACATGTTTCTGTGTGTCAAAAATTAAACATGTGGTGTCCAGCTGAGTGGACATTTTTGCAACTTCATGAAAAATAGGTTCATAAGAATTTTTTTTCATTATTATTTTTTTTTAATGTATATATTTTTTAAAATTTTGTTTAATTATTTTTATTTAATTTATTTTTTTAAATTTACTTTTCAGAAGAAAATTTTCAATCGCATTGTTTTTTTCATGCCTAAAGAGGAATAAAAACACTCGGGAAAATATTTTGATTAAGGTTCTCATAATTCGTGCATGAAAGGGTTAATGAAGATGTACATGATCAGTAAATTAAATACAGGAAAATACCTATTTATATACCTAAAAATACAGTGTATAATATTAGAGTAAATGGTGATAAATCACTAAAGAATGGTTAAAGATATAGAGGAAAAAAATCATTTGGGAACTACCACAAAAGTAGCACTGGGTCTTTATGGGTTAAAGTGTGTACATAGAAGTTTATAGAGGTAAGTTAATACCTCTAAGTATCCTATCCGTTGCAGAAAAAAGGGTTTCCAGGTCCCAGTTTGACCAGTATCTGACAGTGGCTCATTGTTGGTAATTTTCCTTTGCTTTTTGGACAACTGCTCTGTCAAACTGAAATAGGGCCTGTGATGTACTTCCCTTGGAAACATATAATTATGTTCAGCAAGCCACATAGTTTTTAGAACATAAACACAGCGTGGACTTGGATAGGAGCTTGAAACATTGCACAGCTGGAGACTGGTCTCAGCGCTGATTTATACGAGGGTTAGATCTGAAAGTGCCACAACAGTAACGGCTTCGGGTCTTCCTCCAGGTCTAATGGAGAACAAATGACAAAAAATGTGCATGAGTTGCGGTCTGGGAGTTACTAATATAACAAAAGCAGAACGACTTTGGGGTTCCAGAACCACTCTTTCTGCATTTTTTTGTCCAAAGCCACACACAACACAAAGGCCCAAAAGCAGGCATAATTACGCAGAAATCGGAGGAATCTGCATGTGAACAGAGACGTGAAGGAAAGTGCCAGGGTAAACACTGCCAGGCTTAGATGTGTTCATTTTTGAGTGATGCTGGCTTCATTTCGCAGACCGCTAAAAGTGTTTCAGATGTCAGCGCACACATGGACACACAGTTTCAGCTCACATTCTGTATGTAAGTCTACCGTCTTCTGTCCAGCTGATGTGATTTAATGATCCTATTTGGAGATTTCCTTCGAGACCCGTACTCTACGTTTCCAAGCAGCGCCTGTGTTCATGAAAACTAATCTAATATGTATTTTTTATTTCACTTTTGCTGCAGAAAGTACTTGTGTTTAGTTGTTTTTGTTGCAGCGGTGGAACAAGTCTACAGAAAGTGAAATTTCTGCATTCGAGCTATGCTTCAGTGAAAGTACATCATCGGTGAAATGGACTGAAAATATGAGAAGTAAAAGTAGTCAATGTGCAATAAATGTCTATTATATCCTCCTAAGACCCAGGGAAGTAAAGTTTTTTTTTTTTATTTTTTATAATTTTTATTTCTCAATTTTTAACAGTACAATAGAGTCTCCTCAGGTTGAGGAGCAGGAAAAGAGCAAATAAATAAATAAACAAACAAACAGATGAGAAGAACAGCCTGTGCTGGTGTCAGAATATTAAGGACCCTTAACTGATGCATTTGTCTCTGAATGTCAGCCATTTTCCCCAATTTTTCATAAAGAGTTTTTCTTTTAACCTCAGTTTATATGTCAGATGTTCCATGACAAGTATATCGTCTATGATTGAAATCCATTGTTTATAAGATGGAGTATCAGTCTTAAGCCAGTTCTTTGTTATGGCCTTGTTGAGCCGCATTATGTAATAAATTCCCATTATGTAATAAAAGTTCAAAATGTAATAAGAATGTCACATCATCTTGTAATAAAGCTGCATTATGTAATAAACTGACGCATTTTGTAATAAACTACCTCAATGCATTGTGTAGTAAATTTTTTCGCATTATGTAGTAAGTTATTACAAGTTGAGAAATTTATTCCAAAATGCACTTGACACATTTTTATTTTCAGGAAAATGTAATGTGCTAAATTAATCTTTAAACTGTGTGGTTAAAGTTCTGATTACATTACCTGTAGCTCCTGTGACTAATTTCTTGTAAATTGCTCTGAAATTATATTAATTTGGATTGTTATTACATAACGAACCATGTTATTACATTTTAAAAAAAAATAAAAATGTGTCAAGCGCATTTTGTAATAAATTGCTCAATTGTAATAACTTACTAAATAATGTGAAAAAATTTACTATATAATGCGTTGACGTAGTTTATTACAAAATGCGTCAGTTTATTACGTAATGTGACTTTATTACAAGATGACATGACATTCTTATTACATTTTGAACTTTTATTACATAATGGGAATTTATTACATAATGCAGCTCAACAATTCCCAACCCTACAATGGATGCATCTAAGTACGACGGCAGACGCATGACAACGTTAACAACGGACGTACCTATTTACATATGTAAAGCGAGCATAAATGAGCCTTAAGCTGGGAGGAAAAGCGTGACATTCTTATTACATTTTGAACTTTTATTACATAATGAGAATTTATTACAAAATGTGGCTCAACAGGCCTTCTTCCCGGCCACCAGAAGGATCTTGACAAGATATCTGTCTTCTTTACGCACTGATTCTTCCAAATGTCCAAGGTACAGAACAAGACAAGAATTTGGGATTGCATATCCCAACACCTCACAGAGAGCTGAGTGAACCTTCCCCCAGAAGGGTTGGATATTTGTGCATTTCCGTTTACTTTTAATTTTAGGTGTGATGAAATAACAAATTAGATTTTTCCAATTAAATTCTCTCCATTTAAGTGACTGTGATGTTGATGGGTGTGTTTCCCACATATCGTACCAGATCTCCTCTGGGATCTCCTCACCCAGCTCTCTTTCCCATTTGGTTTTAACATACAATATAGAATCATTTCTAGAATTCATCAAACAACCATCCAAAACTGACACAGTTTTTGGGACAGCATTTCCATAAGCTTGTATAAGTAGCTTTATGATAGGATGTATTTTATCCTCACTTGTTTTAATATCTTTAATGTAATAGTCCCTCATTTGCAGGTATCTAAAGAAGTCCTGATTAGTTAATTTATATGTTTGTTTTTTTTTAACTCCTGGAAGCTTTTCATTTCTCCTTTTTTAATAATTGTGCATGTAGCTGTAATTCCTTTATCAGCCCAACTTTTAAATCTATCATCAAATTTTCCTGGTATGAATATATCATCAAATGAAATCCATTTTAATACAGTGAAAGTGAAACTAAAGACGCTTTACTAATTCCTCTATTGCTGCATTTCCACTATGTGGAACCAGTTCAACTCTGCTCATCTCCCGTTGTTGTGGACCTCATTTCCTTTCCCCTACTTTCGGAAACTTGTATTTGAGGGGGTACGACGTTTGTTGCCCACACCAGAACCAGAACCGGGCCCGGATGACAGCCTGGTGTTCACTCTGCCGCTAGATTCACAAGCACTGCTAAGTAGTGAATCAAATGAATCACATGCTGTGGACAAATGTTTGAGCAGATTGGAGGGATTCCAACCCTTTAGAAGAAATGGAGGCTTTGACAGTGTTCCCAGTGGACCTGGTGTCATCTGTTTGGACCGTTTCTGCCTCAACGCCATGCTGGCTACGTTCTGACCAAAACAACATACACGTGACGTCATCATGCATGCGCAAGGAAGGCGGAATCGATAAGCAGGCAGGCAAATGATTCCTAGAAATTGAGCTTCTGGGATCCAGTTCTCAAAAAGAACCGGTTCTCGATTCCCATCCCTACTATTTACATTGTAGATTCTCAATGAAGGCATCAAAACTACTGTATGAATGAACACATATGGAATTATGTAGTTAAAAATACTGTGACATAACTCAAAGCATGTTTTATATTTTAGATTCTTCAAAATAGCCACATTTTGCTTTTAGTACTGCTTTGCACATTCTTGGCATTCTCTCGATGAGCTTCATGAGGTAGTCACCTGAAATGTTTTCCAACAGTCTTGAAGGAGTTCCCAGTGATGCTGAGCACTTGTTGGCCATCTGTGGTCCATCTCATGTCATTTAAATGAGAAGGTGAGTTCAAACTATTGACTGGTAGTGTACTTTCTGTCATTGTATTCAAAAGAAATGGCATATGACTTGAGTAGTCACACTGTAAAACAAAAAAAAAAAAAACAGTCAAAAAAAACGGCGTTATTCCAGCAGCAGGGGTGTGGGAAAATACTGTAAAGTAACGGAAAATAACTATCTCATAAAATACGGTAATTTTCCATAATTAAAATACAGTTTTTTGCCCTAACTTTACATGAGATTTTACTTTTTTTTTTTTTTGGACTTTTTAATGTTTAATAAAGAATATTTACATGCATTAAAATAATGAAATTACCTATAAATATATATATATAAATAATTTTCAATGAGACTAAGTTGTACAATCCGCTTATAAAAACTGTATTTGGACAGTTTATCAGTGCTTATACATGTTATACATTCACAAAAATACATTTATTCAACATTTTTGTTATGAAACCTCCTATAGTTACACAAGATAATTGTCAATTTACAAACAAGTCTTGTTAAACTTACAGAACAAATACTTCTTTAACAGTTAATTGTCAGTAATTTTATCTCGTTTTAGTATTTTTTTTAGAGTATCAAACTTTAAATTAACAGTTTAATCTCATATATAGAAAAGAAATATTTGTGAAATTACGATACATTTGCAAATGTATTTTAACTATATTTTTCTGTGAAAAAAAGAAAAAATTCTTTTAAAAAATAGAAATTTTTTGGTTATTCACAGTTACAGTTTTTTCATGTTATTTTACATTTGACGTGTAAAATCACAGTCTGTTTTTGTCATTTCATTGATATTTTCCTGTATCTTAAAAATACAGGAAAAATCTGTAAAATAAACAGTGAAAATTCTTTTAAATTATAGACTTTTTTTTTTTTCACATTGCAAGCATTTCAGATCCACTGATCCAGACCCAGCACAGCAGGATTTAGGATTTGTGGTTTAACTGATCATCGTCATCTCCTTGTATTTATTTATTGCATTGACAGTAATGTAAATGCAAACCTTTACTTGTTGTAGGAAATCTAATTATTGAAATGAATGCCAAAAACTGCTTGAAACAAACAGTCCAAACTGGGAGTAAGTGTTTAATCTCAATCAATAGGAGATGACGTTTGGTGTCAGCAGACTTTTTGACTTATCTCCACTTATCGATATAATCTTGAATACAAGGCCTCATACTGTGCAACCAAACGTTTGGTTTTTATGTGCCGGGATATAAACGCAGCACGATATCAGTGTAGCATGTCTACTCATAACTTATTTGTCATAGAACAAAAAGTGTTTTGAAAGAGCACAAATTTAATCAAAAACATTTAATCTTCTCACATATAAATTTGATTAACCGAGCAGCGGGAGTCACAAGTCAGGCTTCCTGTAAAAACATAAAAACTCATCTGTTGTCTGAATAGTGCTGCTGCCTGTTCGTCTCCGTTCACTGTATCGATCCCTGGAAAATCCCTGGCAAAACAGAAACTCTGAAGTGATTTTTTTTTCTAATACACTCTTTCTTTGTTTATGTAAGATAAACCTGGACTGTTGTAAAACGTCTACAGGGTCAGTCATCCACATTTTCCTGAAATGCAGAAAATTAAATCACTCTTGGAAGTTAATGCTGGAATGTGATAAGTGGATTTACCCAAGTATTGTCCATAATTAGAAATTTGAGGTGTACTTTACTTGAATGTTACTATTTTATGTAATTTTCCAAAATGTTGTTAACCCTTTATCGGGCAAGTGACTATTTTTGGTCATTTCTACACACATTACAAGACAGTAATAACTAGAAAAGCACTTGGAGAGTGCAGACCAAGGCAGATCGCCCCCCCCCCATCCCTTCAGTCACCACCAAAATTTAATCATTTGTTCCTTGAGTCAGTATCAACATTTCCTGAAAATGTCATCAAAATCTGTCCATCACTTTTTGAGTTATCTTGCTAACAGACAAACAAAAAAATCCACCCCTACCACCACCACTACAGATTGCCACCAAAATTTCCTGAAAATTTCATCAAAATTATAACTTTCTGAGTTATCTTGCTAAAAGACAGACAAACAACCCCCCGCCCCCATCACCACCAAAATTTAATCATATGTTCCTTGTGCCAGTATCAACATTTCCTGAAAATTTCATCAAAATCCGTCCATAACTTTTTGAGTTATCTTGTCAACAGACAAACAAACAAACCCCCCACCACTACCATCACCACCCCCGATCGCCACCAAAATTTCCTGAAAATTTCATCAAAATCTTTCCATAACTTTTTGAGTTATCTTGCTGACAGAGAAACAACAAAAAATCCCCACTACCACCACCACCACCACCGATTGCCACCAAAATTTCCTGAAAAATTAATCAAAATCCTAACTTTTTGAGTTATCTTGCTAAAAGACAGACAAACAAATACCCCCCCCCCCCCATCACCACCAAAATTTAATCATATGTTCCTTGTGCCAGTATCAACATTTCCTGAAAATTTCATCAAAATCCGCCCATCACTTTTTGAGTTATCTTGCTAACAGACAGACACACAAACAAACCCCCCCACCACCACCATCACCAATCGCCACCAAAATTTCCTGAAAATTTCATCAAAATCTTTCCACAAGTTTTTGAGTTATCTTGCAAACAACAAAAATCCATCCATCACTTTTTGAGTTATCTTGCTAACAGGCAAACAGACACATAAACAAACAAAACCACCACCATCACCGATCGCCACCAAAATTTCCTGAAAATTTCATCAAATCTTTCCACAAGTTTTTGAGTTATCTTGCAAACAACAAAAATCCATCAATCACTTTTTTAGTTATCTTGCTAACAGACAAACAGACAGACAAACAAACCCCCCACCACCACCATCACCGATCGCCACCAAAATTTCCTGAAAATTTCATCAAAATCTTTCCACAAGTTTTTGAGTTACCTTGCAAACAGACAGACACACAAACAAACAAAACCCCCACCACCACCATTAATCGCCACCAAAATTTCCTGAAAATTTCATCAAAATCTTTTCATAACGTTTTAAGTTATCTTGCTAACAGACAAACAAAAAATCTACCCCCCCCCCCCACCACCACCACCGATTGCCACCAAAATTTCCTGAAAATTTCATCAAAATCTTTCCATAACTTTGAGTTATCTTGCTAAAAGACAGACAAACACCCCCACCCCCGATCACCACCAAAATTTTATCATTTGTTCCTTGTGCAAGTATCAACATTTCCTGAAAATTTCATCCAAATTCATCCATCACTTTTTGAGTTACCTTGCTAACAAACAAACAAACAAACAAACAAACAAACAAACAAACAAACAAACAAACAAATCCTGACGAAAACATAACCTCCTTGGTGGAGGTAATAATGGGTTAGATTTCTGTAGCGCTTTTCAAGGCATCTAAAGCACTTTACATTATTGATTTGCTCTCACATTCTCACTCTGGTGGTGGTAAACTACATTTGTAGCCACAGCTGACGGAACCATGGTTGCCAATTCGCGCCAAACGGCCCCTCCGACCACCACCGAACATTCCCAAAACATGCCCAAGGACACATGACTGGGACAGAGTGGGATTCAAACCGCCAACCTCTTTGGTTATTGGATGACCCGCTCTACCTTCTGAGCCTTGGCCACCCCAACAACAACAACAACAACAACAACAACAACGACAGTGAAAGCAACAGTTCTAGTGAGGACAGTGGGGCAACAATCTCAGGTCCAATGTGGTCTCCAGGGTCTGTAAGGTACACCTCTGCATGAGCAGTGACTGTACCTGCTTTGTTAGGTACCATGAAGTAATGGTACTAATGTAAGGAATGATGTTCAGAGGGATCATGTGGATATGGACAGGGGTCTGGATCAGTACTTATGTTCTAAAAGTGATGTTATAATGTTCTAAAATACATGTGTTTTTCTTGTATTTTTGTTTTCATCTGGGTTTGTTTGTTTGTTTGTTTGTCTGTTAGCAAGATAACTCAAAAAGTTGTGGGTGGATTTTGATGAAATTTTCAGGAAATGTTGATACTGGCACAAGGTGGTGACTTGGGGGGGACTGATCCCAGAGTGTTTTTCTAGTTATATATACATCTTAGATTTTTTTTTTTTTTTTTTTGGCACTTGCAGGTAAGGAACCAAATATGGTAACTTCACTGACCTTGATCTCCTACACTACAATAAAAAATTTTGATGAAAAAAATAAAGTAAGATCCGCAAAACCTGTGAATTTGCAAAGAATTTGTTAACAGAAGTGATGTTTCGGGCCGAGGCCCTTCATCAGACGTGCGGACCTTCCTTTATTTTTTCATCAAATTTTTTTGGGATCCTGCACACCTTTCATTTTCTGGATGTGCGTGTCGATCACCTCTCTCAATAAAAAAATTTCGAAACATTTCACAAAAGTAATAAAGTCCTGTCAGATCCTCCAATAACACACTAAGGTTGAAACTTAGTTTTTCTATGAGTGAACTATAAAGGGTTAAAGATTAATTTCCTGAACCTTTAAAACATTCTCCCAAGACTTTCATTCATGCGTTTGTCATGGGTTTTTCCTACGTTGGAGTCTATGCAGTTTCAGAGATAATACTGTCAAGATTATTATCAAGCTACATGACATTTTTCTATATATTCTGAATTATCTTCCGCATCAGCAGGAAATTGATCATGTTGATAGATATCATGCTGGAATGCCCCCCCCCCTCCCCCAGAGAATAGATGCCTTCTTTTCTGTCCAAATGTGATCTGTCCTCCAAAGACAAAGAATCCTTTGAAAAAAAAAAAAAAAATAGAAGTCCTTGATGACGGTCTTCATCTGGTGAGTTCTGTGGAAAAAAAATTGACAAACTGCAACTTACCAGTTACCAGATTTAAGTTGTCTTGAACTAGTTACCTCATTTAAGTTCCATTTTGTATTGATTTTCAACTTTAATTAGAACTAAAAGACACTAGGAAAAAGTAATGGTGTGCCACTGGTAAAGATTTATTTATGCCAATTTAACACTTTCATGTATACTGGTCACTCCAGTGGACAGCTATTCTACAGCTGTTCTCTTGTATATTCATGGATTTTTTTTTTTTTTTTTTTGTTTACACATATTTTTATTAAAGTTTTAAGACACTACATGTCTTTTCTGACATGAATTGGTAACATTATGTAGATCTCTCCTGAGCATAAACCCCCAGAATCACAAGCCCTCCCCATAGTTTTCACACAATTTATCAGTAAATACAAGTTTTTATGCATCAAAAATTAAACGTGTGGTGTCCAGCTGAGTGGACATTTTTGCAACTTCATGGAAATAGGTTCATAAGAATTTTTTTTTCATTATTATTATTTTTTTTAATGTTTTTTATTTATTTATTTGTTTGTTTGTTTGTTTATTTATTTATTTTTCAGAAGAAAATTTTCTATCGCATTGTTGTTTTCATGCCTAAAGAGGAATAAAAACACTCAGGAAAAGATTTTGATTAAGGTTCTCATAATTCGTGCATGAAAGGGTTAATTTCATAGGCCACGTCTTCCATTTGAACATTTGAAATAGCTTAATAGCTCTTCCTGACCAGGGCTTGTAGATAATAACATAAAATCAAAGTTGCACCAGTATGGCAGTGGTTATCACTGTTGCCTCACAGTGCTAAGTTTCATCCCATGCTGAACCTTTCTGTGTGGAGTTTATGCCAGATTTTATTAGTTTTCTAGTATGTTTAGTCCTTCAAAAATGTGATTTCCTTCACACAAATAAGGAAAAGTAATAAGAATCTTGTCACATTCAATAGGAAGTTCAACCACATAACATGGCTGTGGTCCTATACGTGGAAAACTGTTGCTAAACTATACACATTTGACCCTTTCATGCATGAATTATAAGAGCCTTAATCAAGATTTGTTTTTCCTGAGTGTTTTTATTCCTCGAGGCATTAAAAAAACAATGCGATTGAAATAGTTTTTATAAACCCATTTTTCATGGACTTGCAAAAACGTCCACTCAGCTGGACACCAAGCATTTAATTTTTGAAGCAAAGAAACGTATTTACCGATAAACTGTGTGAAAACTATGAAATAAAAACATTTTTAATGCAGATAATCTGACGTTTTCTCACATTTTAACATACACAAAAACTAGTTATTACTGACTTCATGGAGATAATATCCAAAAAAAGAAAAGAAAAGAAAAAAAAAAAAAAAACCCTTGTTAATTACAGTTTAATAACAATAACAAGCAATTGATTTACACTCAAACATGTTAGTGCAGATCAGGTTTATCTAGAACAGTAAAGTTACACTAACTGTATGGATTGCAGTGTATGGGATGGTGCATGTACTGCAAAAATGTAAATCTTACCAAGTGTATTTTTCTCATTTTTAGTCAAAATATCTCATCACACTTAAAATAAGACATAATCACCTACAGAGTAACATTTTTTTGTTTAATTCAAGCAAAAAAATAAAAAAAAATCTGCCAATGGAACAAGTGAAAATTATCTTGGTAAGATTTCTTGAAATAAGATTTTGCAGATCTATTGTCTAAAAATCAGTTCTTATATCTCAGTGTAAAGTTCCTCTATAGGTGATTCTGTCTGATTTTAAATGTGATCAGATATTTGGACTAGATATGGAACTAAAACAGCTAAATCCATGAATATACAAGAGAACAGTTGTCCACTATAGTGACCACTATGCATGAAAGGGTTAAAGAAGAAAAATAAAGAATATGATGGTTTTCATGTACTTAAATCTCTAAAATCTCTAAAATAAAATGCATCAGATCTCCACACATTCGGGGTAAGTTGGTTTTCTCAGCAGCATTTCACAGCACCTCTACGTTTTCCAGTATAAACACAACTCCCATATGTCCAATGCATATTTTTCCAAGCTTTATGATATAGCAGAAGTGAGCATGTTGCACTATTATCATCACTGGAGCTGTTTTGTGTTTGCTTTGGTTGGAGTGCGGAAGAGAAAAGGCTGTACGATGGCTCAAGTTCCGTCTGTAAAACTAACTGACCTGGACTCGGGTTCAGGAGGTGCAGGTTTGGTATGTGATGTGAACTTGAGAACGTAAAGAAACAGAACAGCTAAAACAGCAAACAAACTGTAAATGAAATTAGCTTTTCATTTTGTGAAAAATAAATAAGAAACTAGAAGCTGTCATATCAGTCCCCGGACTTTTACTTGTTTTGTCTGTCTTGTGTGTCACTTCCTGTTTTATTTTGTTAATTTTCCCTCATGTGTCATGTCTGGTGTTTTTACTTCCCTTCCCTGATTGTGTCCACCTGCTCTGATTACCTGACTCCTCCCTGATTGTCTCCACCTGTGTCCAGTTGTCTTCCCGCCCTCTTGTGTATTTAAACCCTGTGTTTTCCCCTGTTTGTTGCCAGTTCGTTTTCCTCCTTTTGGTGTGTTAACTTACCAGTGTTTTGGATCCTGCCTGTCTGTTGTGACCTGTTTTGCCCTTCGACCACCGCCTCTGCCTGTCCCTCGTCTGTCTGCTCGTCTGTCTTCGACCTGGTTTGTCCAATACACCTGAGTATTCGCCTGACCCCTGTCTGTTCATCTGCCTCGGTGCCTTTTCCTGGTTTCGACCCCTGCCTGGACTATCGGTACGTGAGCCTGCCTATCCCCATGTACGTTTGCCTGTCTGATTGTCTGCCCGTGTATGACCTGGTCTGTCCCCTTACTATCCTTTGCTTTCTCCTAGTCGGGTTCCCCTCATGTGCTCCCAACCTGGGCTGCAAAGTGGTTCACTTGGAATCTGAAGCCGAGACGATTCCCCATCACAGTCCCGCTGAAGATTTATCCATTACTTTCCTGTGTGAACCAATTACTCTGATTGTATTTAATAAATACCCTTTAACTGAATTCCTGTCTGAGGGTCTTGCATCTGGGTTCAGTTCACGTACCATCAGCCCTAACAGAAGCACTTGGAGAGCGCAGACCTCTGCCAAGGCAGATCAGCACCCTGGATTTAGATGAAAATTTCAGGAAATATTGATACTGGCACAAGGAACAAATGATAAAATTTTGGTGGTGATCGGGGTTGGGGGGGCACTGATCTGCCTTGGTGGAGGTCTGCGCTGTCTTGTCTAGAAAAGCACTCGTAGAGTGCAGACCTCCACCGAGGCAGATCAGTGCCCCCCCCACCCCCGATCACCACCAAAACTTAATCATTTGTTCCTTGTGCCAGTATCAACATTTCCTGAAATTTTCATCCAAATCCGTCCATAACTTTTTGAGTTATTTTGCACTCAGACAGACAGACAAACAGACAAACCAACGCCGACAAAACATAATCTCCTTGGCGGAGGTAATAAGGTGTTTTCATAGGTCTGCTTGTCTCCCTGTTTTATAAGTACATTACATACAGGGTGTCCCAAAAAAATGTATGCGGCCCAATAATGGGGCGGCCGTGGCTCAGTTGGTAGAGTGGGTCGTCGAATAACCGATGGGCTGGCGGTTCGAATCCCGCTCTGTCCTAGTCAGTCCGTTGTGTCCTTGGGCAAGACACTTCACCCTCCTTGCCTCCAGTGCCACCCACACTGGTGTATGAATGCATATGAATGTTTGGTGGTGGTCGGAGGGCCGTAGGCACAAAATGGCAGCCACACTTCTGTCAGTCTGCCCCAGGGCAGCTGTGGCTACAGATGTAGTTTACCACCACCAGAGGGAGAATGTGAGAGCGAATGAATAATGGGTCAATAATGTAAAGCGCTTTGGGTGTCTAGAAAGGCGCTATATAAAATCCAATCCACTATGCACACTTTAAATAATTGTAAAGTAGGTGTTTATTAAAATTCATTTAATTTCCTAAATGTAATAGAATTTACAAACATCATTTTATTGTTTTGTCCAGGGGTCAGCAACCCTGGTCCTACAGAGCCACTATCCTGCATGTTTTAGATGTTTCCCTGTTCCAGCACACCTGGTGGTCGTTATCAGGCTTCTGCAGAGTTTGATGATAGGCTTATCATTTGAATCAGCTGTGTTGGAAGAGGGACTCATCTAAACATGCAGGATAGTGGCTCTCTAGGACCAGGGTTGCTGACCCCTGGTTTTGTCTGTTCCGCCTGTTCTCAAACTGACGTCCGTTCTGGTCCAGACTCTGTTGACAATGCCAAGCAATGGAATTGCACACATCACCAAACAATTTCCTTGGTATTTGCGTGCTTTCACTTTCAATGGCTGCTCTCAATTCAGCGACTGTTGCAGGTCTCGTAGCGTAGACCTTGTCTTTTAGGTATCCCCATAAAAAAAGTCTAGTGGTGTGAGGTCTGGTGAACGCTGAGGGTATTCAACGAAACCCCTCCGTCCAATCGCACACTTGTTCGCACACCACTAGACTTATTTTTATGGGGATAAAATTTTAAAGATCATGCAAAAATGAACAACTTTTGAATTCTAACCTTATTTAAATTGTGAAAAATAATATGAAGTTTTTTAACATGAAGTGCAAAGTGTGCCTAAAAAGCGCACCCGGATACCGGAGGGTTAATGCTATATTTTCATGTCACAAATGGCCAAGTTATATTTGAACTGAATTTACCTGAAAAACAAATATTCTATTCTTTTAGATTCCCCAGTTTTTCTTACCAGATTCTATCCTACATATCACATGTTTTATTTTTACAGGTTCAATATGGAGTTTGGCGCTGATCCATCCTGCTTATGTTACGCCAATACATACATGAAGAATGTCACACGTCACTTTTTAAATCAACAGTTTTCTACTAATAAGCATTTTTATAAAGAAATAATAATTCTATATTGTTATTTCCACTTTAGTATGATGATAAACTATACAATAAATAATTCTGATCCTAGTTTTTGCACAGGGATCATTAGTGTAAACGGTGACATGGCTGCCGAGCATCAGTATGATGGGATCTGTAACAACCATGTCACATCCGTCCACTGCCACATTTTGTGTTTTTGTGTCAGCTGTTATCGTTTTAGATCCACAATACTAACATTTATGAAGAAGAGGAGAATTATCTATAGTAAGTATATAAATTTATTCCTAATAAAGTACTGGTACTGTACAATTAAATAAATTTGATCCTAATATACCAGACCTATGTTACAAGTGTAATAATCATCAGGGTTCATTATATCACTGTTTGTGGAAATGTGATGAGATTCAAAAATTCTGGAATTCTGTGTTGAAATATGATTCCCAGATTACATCTTGTCCGATACCTGTGTGTCCTAAATTATGTATACTGGGCATTTATCCTGTAAACTGCTCTTTATCTGCTAAAGAAAGAAAAATGATTGATTTATGTTTATTACAAGCTAAGCGGTGTATCGCTTTGTGTTGGAAAAATATTGGTCGCCCCTCTTTTGACTTCTGGTTAAATAATTTAACCTCAAGTTTGGCTCTTGAGAAACTGACAAATATGGTTAAAAAGAGAACTTTGGAATTCTATAACATTTGGAAGATGTTTCTGGATTTAATTAAGAGTGGTGATAATGAAGGGGTAGTGAGTAAGTGACAAATTGGGACATTTTGTTTGATGTGGGAATGTACATGTATAGTATTATTTCAACTCTATACCTAAGTTTTATTTATTATGTTATTTAATCAGCTGTTTCTATGTAATGCTGTCAGATTAATGTTTTGAGATTTATTTGATTTATTTTCATTTTATGTATTTATTTTGCTTTATTTATATATATTCATTTTCATTTATTCATTTTTTTTTTTCTCTGCCATGTTCAAGATGTTCATGATGTTTAAAGTTTTGTATGAATGAAAAATAATAAATAAATGTTTATATATATTAAAAAAAAAAGTACTGGTACTGACCAGATCATCATGGGTAATGTCACGTCCATCCACCAGCAAAAGTTTTCACATACACGTGCTATTCAAAATCCAATATTTCTGAAAATATAGCTTCCACTGTCAAATAATATCAGTAGTCTGTGCACAAATGGATTAGCATTATTTCAACACAGTTCTATGCATTTCTTACAACTTTTTTTTTTTTTTTTTTTTAACAAAAATGGCCACTCATTTGACCCCCTAAGAAAATTTGATCAATGAAAGAGGGCACTGTTCAGTTTAGATTTTGCACAAAATTTTGCACAAAATTTACTTAGTATGTGTGACCTGCAGTCCCAGATGGGTTGGGTGTCAACTATTAGGTTGTGTGTTAATATGTAATCTCTTTTCTCTGAAGGAAAACAAACCTAAGGTAGAAATAAAGCAAGGTGTGTGTCAGTTGTTTAACCTGGTTTAGTTATGTGAGCCAGGGCCGTTTAACAAACACTAATACACACACACACACACACACACACACACACACACACACACACACATATATATAAAAACACCCCCCCTCCTCTCTTTTGACATCTACCAGATGGCTAAAGGGAGGCTCGACACTGGATAAATGAGTGTGTGTGTCTTTACGCTGGATGTGACAGGGGATGATGTGTGCGTCTAGCCTGGATGTGGTGTGTATCTGCTGAATGTGTGCATACATCTGCAGGAGACAAAGCGTGGAGGGGTCGAGTCTGTGCTAGTCGGTGCATGGTTTATGTCTGTGAATGCGCTTTCTCATTCCTTCCAAATCTGTCTTTACGTCTGTGTCTCGTTCCTGAATCTGCTCTGTGTTTTCCTACAGTTCACCTTCCCTGCGTTCGTTTGACAAACTGTTTCACTGCAGGACTCAGTGCTCGGTGTGTGTGTGTGTGTGTGTGTTCGGAGCCGTCACACGTTATCAGCACTGCTATCTAAAATGTCTGGAGGTGTGATTGTATGTGCAACGGTGGCCCAGTCCCAATCCCCCTGGACTGTTTCACTGCCAAATGTCAAGTGCATAAGGAGTTCTTTCTGTACATATCTGCAGACTTTCCAGACAGTGGTGCCATATACAATTATTAGACCATCAAAAGTCATCAGAAACAGTGGTTGTGGGTCAGTGTATCATTTGGTAATGTTGTTCATTTCAATGCCTGGTACAACTACAGGTACATTTGTTTGGACAAATATAATGATAGCAACAAAAATAGCTCATAAGAGTTTAATTTCAGAGCTGATCCATCCATCCATCTATCCATTTTCTTCCGCTTTATCCGGGGCTGGGTCGCGGGGGTAACAGTCTAAGCAGGGACACCCAGACTTCCCTCTCCCCAGACACCTCTTCCAGCTCTTCCGGGGGGACCCCGAGGCGTTCCCAGGCCAGCTGAGAGACATAGTCTCTCCAATGTGTCCTGGGTCTTCCCCAAGGTCTCCTCCCGGTGGGACATGCCCAGAACACCTCCCCAGGGAGGCGTCCAGGAGGCATCCGAAACAGATGCCCAAGCCACCTCAGCTGGCTCCTCTTGATGTGGAGGAGCAGCGGCTCTACTCCGAGCTCCTCCCTGGTGACTGAGCTCCTCACCCTATCCCTAAGGGTGCGCCCAGCCACCCGATGGAGGAAACTCATTTCGACCGCTTGTATCCAGGATCTTGTCCTTTCGGTCATGACCCAAAGCTCATGACCATAGGTGAGGGTAGAAATGTAGACTGACTGGTAAATCAAGAGCTTCACCTCTCAGCTCAGCTCCCTCTTCACCACAACCGACTGGTACAGCGACCGCATCACTGCAGACGCTGCACCGATCCCTCTGTCAATTTCAGAGCTGATATCTATCCATTTTCCATGTTTTCTTGATAATAACCAAAATCACTTCAGTTCTTACATCAGTATCTATGGCATTGTACTGACAAAAACAGTGCTTTTAGGCATTCCATGTTTTCTTTTCTGTCTGTTTTAGTCAGATGATACACTGGATTGTATAACGGTCAGTCCATGCGTTTCCATGACAACTTTTATTCCTGGTTTAATCTGATTAAAGGTTAGATCCTATTTCAGATGCCCATGTAAACACCTTATTCCAGTTGAAAAAGAAAAGTTCGGATTAAATTTAAACCCCATTAAAGTCACTGGTTTAATCCCCTTTTAATTCCGATCTAAATTATTCCTGGGACATGTAAACCCTTTATTCCGTTTGGACTTTATTCCTTCCATTCTGCACATGCTCGTTGTCTTGTCCTGTCGCGATGACACACACATTCTGCGCTGGCGGAAGAATATGCAATGCAGTCTAGTCAACCTCAAACTGTTCCAGTGGGCTATTCTGATGGGATCTACCAGCCTGGAAAACCCTGAAGGAATAGTTCACCATTTGTTTTTTATTCATTCATTTGTCATGCACTAATGAGTTCGATAAGTGGGCAAAACAGTTTGCACTGCAGTGCACTGATTGCCTTGTTCTCACAGCCCTTCTGTTAGCTTAGCTTAGCCTAGTTTAGCATAATCACTTCATTCCTATGGTCAGACGTAGCCAGGTTTTTTTTAGGTGATTTGTAGTATTTTATGAGTGATTTTGTGAAATTCAGTTCTCCCTAATCATTCCTTTAGTCCGCTGGGGTCAATATGATCACAAATTGAGGCTCAAATCGTGGCGATGTGACTTAGTGCAGTAATAAAATCTTGGAAAACAAAAACTAATGCAAAGCTAAACGGTAAAGCAAAGCTAATTTAGCGCATGCATCCCTTCCAACAAAAAGATTTTCCAACTTCCGTCAACACAACAGTCCCAAGATTGTATGAGTACAGTAAGTTGCCGATCTAAAGAAGTAATTAGGGAGAATGGGATTTCAGAAAATCACTTACAAAAGACAACAAATCACCTTTAAAAAACTGGCTACGTGTGACCATGGAAATGCAGTGACTATGCTAAGCTAAGCTAACAGAAGGGCTGTGAGAACAAGGCAACATGAGCACTGCAGCGCAAACCCTTTAGCTCACTTATCTACCTCATTAATACCTCATGTAAACCTTTATTCGGGTTTAACATTTCCATATAAACAGAAGACAAAATACTTCAATTCTGAATTAATTTCTTCTGGAAAAATAAATCAGATTTAAAAACATCATGTAACCATACCCAGTGTATCTTTTGGTAATTGGATTTTCTTTTCAGAAACAAAACAAAAACTAGTGGTTAATTGATTTTCATTTTAAAATAAAGGAATTAAAATTGAATTTCAAGGTGTTTTTCTTTTTCAGTGTCAAAACATATCAACCAAAAAAAAAAAAAAAAAACCCCAAAAAACCCGACTGATTTTCATTTTCTTTTTCTAATCACAAAGTATAAAGTTACTACCTGACAGAAATGGACAAACGAACCAAAAATGCCTGTTTTTCTCATTTTCTGACACCAGATGTTGTCATTTTCAAGGAAAGAGCGGTAATGCCTCGGTCACAAAGATTCTTATGAACGATGGGTTTGTACGAATCTTCCAGTTAGTACATAATCTGGAGTTCGTAGACATTCGTGGAGGGAGCATAGTCAGTGTATCTTTTGGTAATTAGATTTTCTTTTCAGAAACAAAACAAAAATTAGTGGTTAACTGATTTTCGTTTTAAAATAGCAGAATTAAAATTGAATTTCAAGACATTTTTCTTTTTCAGTGTCAAAACAGATAAACCAATAAAAAAAAAAAAAAAAGATTGATTTTTGTTTTCTCTTTCTAATCACAAAAAATAAAGTTACTACTTGACAGAAATGGAAAAACAGACCAAAGATGCCTGCTTTTATTCATTTTCTGAGACTGGATGTTGTGATTTTCAAGGAAGAAGCACCAATGCCATTGAGGTCACAAAGATTCTTACGAACATTGAGTTTGTGCAAATCCTTCAGTTCGTACAAAATCTTGAGTTCGTAGACACTAATGGAGGGAGCATAGTCAGTATATCTTTTGGTAATTGGACTTTCTTTTTAGAAACAAAACAAAAACTAGTGGCTAATTGATTTTCATTTTAAAATAGAATTAAAATTTAATTTCAAGGCATTTTTCTTTTTCAGTGTCAAAACATATCAACCAAAAAAAAAAATCAAAACAAAAAAAACACTGATTTTCATTTTCTTTTTCGAATCACAAAGAATAAATTTACTACCTGACAGAAATGGACAAACGAACCAAAAACACCTGTTTTTTTTTTTTTATTTTCTGAGACTGGATGTTGTCATTTTCAAGGAAGGAGTGCTAATGCCTCGGTCACAAAGATTCTTATAAATGATGGTTTGTATGAATCTTCCAGTTGGTACAAAATCTGGAGTTCGTAGACATTCGTGGAGGGAGCATGTCTGTGATGTCCAGATTTCGTACAAACCCATCGTTCATTAGAGTCTTTGTCCATTAATCTTCATTAAATCACAAATGCGATGATTTGTTTATTTATTATCACGAGATGACACGAGAAGTCATTCCATAAACATGGCGACAAACGTAAATATGGTGTTGATTTACAGATATATTTATTATTATTATTATATATTACCCCTCTATCTTGTACTAAATTAAATAATTATTCGGTTTCTTGGTGTATCCACACATACCGCACCATGTTTCTTTTAAAACTCTTTTTCTTCACTTGTTGTAATGTCCGTCAACATGCATTTTTTTTTTTTTTTTTATTTGCGTGACTCTAGTTGCAGAAAAAGGTCTTTCCATTGCAGTTATGTGTGATATACCAATTGTGCTACACCCAAAAAACCACCTCTTACCAAATCACAAACTTTTCATCGAAAAACAAGAGGTTTGGCGAAAGTGTTGTTTTTCCATTTGGTAAATTTTGGTGCACGTTATTTTTGCACAGTTTGAGGGTCAATGGAAAACGACTATTGTGACCTGAATTATAACCAAAAACAGAAGATTCTCCCTTGGTAGCCAGCTGATATTCACTTGCTTCTTTCGACTAAATGTACACAGACGTATACTGTGACATGATGATGTAACTCCACAGCAGCTCTCATTGTGTAACACATGTAACAAAATGCATAACAGATTCTTGGAAAGGCTGAAAGAAGAGCCAGGACAGCTTGAATACTTCTACCACCGATGTTTATCTGTGGCAGCATCGCTTTCTGTCGTGGTGATTTATTGCAAGTCTGTGGCGTTATTTGAGTAAAACACTGATATAGGTTCTAATAGTTTTGGATTTTTCATTATAGTTTAGTTTTATTTAGTTTTGACTTTTTTTTTTCTCTAATTCAGCTAGTTTTAATTCGTTTTTAGAGCAGGTTTGCTAGTTTTTATTAGTTTTCGGTACTTTCTAAAGGCTTAGTTTTAGTTTTTTTACATCTACTTCTTCTCCGTCGTATTCACATAAATCCCAGACAAGACTTTGCTGCTTTCTCTGAACTTTAGTCTCCATGTTTCCAGGTAGAGTGGGGACCAGAAGACGACTGGAAACCACAAGTGACGGACCGTTAAATATCATATGGTGCCTGCAGCTAAAATTACTTGAGGGAAATAAGTTGATTTTATATCAATCGGACATTGACAAAGATGAAAACGAAGGGAAGTTTATCCATAATTTTTATACGTTTTAGTTAGTTTTGTAAACACACAATACAGTTTCAGTTAGTTATCGTTTTTTTCTTTTAATTCTAGTTTTTATTTATTTCAGTTAACGACAATGTTCTTACAATTCTAGTTTTCGTCATTTCGTTAGTTTTCGTTAACGATAATAACCTTGGTTCACATCCATGGTTTTCCCGACTGTGTTCTATGACTATGTGTAACAGGGTCAATTATTTAGCAGCACTGTGGGTATGTATATTGTATTGTGTATTGTTATAATTACACAAAATCTGTTCATTTTATTTTAATTTCTTTTGGTTTAGTACCTGACATTGTGGGCCTCCGGATCAGTGTGTGTGGAACTTTTTGTTTTGGTCTGTTCCCCATCGAACCGTTCACAGTGTAACGCTGCGCACTATAACTTGAGTTTTCGCGCCTTTGCCTCCTCCCTTTTGTTCCGGTTTTCTGTGGAAGAGGTAAGCAGCCGTGTAGTTCATAGAAACTTTTGGTTTAACCTTTGTTAATTTAATTTTTTTTTACATGAACCAGCTAGTTTAGGCTGTATTAGGCACTTATAATGTATTTAAACATATTTCTTTATTATTTGGTTTGTGCAGGAGTGTTTTACATGGGGAATACTGACCGGAGGTTGTTATGTTTTATCATTTTGTCAGAATAATAAACGGAGACTGCCTCCAAGAATATACGTGCGGGTCTCGTCATTAAGAGAAAAAGAACACAACGCAGAGTCCGACACCACCGGTTACATATGTTACTATAACACTGGTCAACAACAAATTTATTGTTTAAGTTTTTTGATCTGATTTAGGATCATTTTGGTGTGCTGAATCCAAAAATCACGTTAATTTTGCTCAATCAGGTCAGCTTTCTGAACTATGCTACATATTGGCTTTTTAACATTTTTGCTTACATTTATGGGCATTTTCACATCATACGATACAAAATTCTTTCATATTTCTTGCAATAAATGAGTTCTGAAGATTTTACTTTTGTCAATTTATGATTAATGTTTTTTTTTTAATATTACAGGTGAATGAAATGGCTTTGACTAGAAGATCTTGCAAAAATAAGCCTGACATATTCTGCTACATCTGCGGTGAATACATAATAAATAACAAATACATCCTGTTAGAAAATGATTTTTTTTCTCTTAAAACCTATTTTGGGTGAGAACTATATAAAAAAATCAACTGATAAAGTCACAAAAATGTAATCAATTTTGTGAGAAGATCAAATTTTTCAAAATAACATGACCTGATTGAGACAAACAGATGTCATTTTTGGATTTAGCGGTGCAAAATGGTCCTTATTCAGTTGAAAAAACCTAGACAACTTGCAAAAAACATTTTTTTGTAACCCAGTGTAATAACCTTGGTTCACATCCATGGTTTTCCTGACTGTGTTCTATGACTATGTTACAATAATGTGTCCCATTCACTCATGAACTCACAAACATACACTACATATACACACAGGCAGTGACAAGTACTGCCTGAGGGCTTAATGAGTAAACCTTGCGATTAGGTTTTGTTTTGTATTTAAAGACTCGGTGCTACTTACTGTATGTGGCGGTTCCCAAATGAATTTTTCTCTCTATATAACTAATCTTAAGGGATTTATCACCATTTACTATAGTATTATCCTCTATATTTTGTGTTTTTCCAGTGAAAATCAAGAATTTATATTTAATTTACTGATCATGAAGATGTTCATAAAAACTCAGTTTAACCCTTTCATGCATAATGGTCGCTACAGTGGACAGCTATTCTACAGCTGTTCTCTTGTATATTCATGGGTTTTGTTGTTCTTTTTTTTTTTTTTTTTTTTTTTTACACATATCTTTATTAAAATTTTAAAACACTACATATCTTTTCTGACATGAATTGGTAACATTATGTAGATCTCTCCTGATCATAAACCCCGAAAATTTAAAAAACCCTCCCCATAGTTTTAACACAATTTATCAGTAAATACAAGTTTCTGTGCATCAAAAATTAACCCTTTCATGCATGAATTATGAGAACCTTAATCAAATTTTTTTCCTGAGTGTTTTTATTCCTCTTTAGGCATGAAAAAAATAATGTGATAGAAAAGTTTCTTCTGAAAAATAAATTTAAAAAAATTTAAAAATTTAAAAAATAATAATAATAAAAAAATACATTAAAAAAAGTAATAATGAAAAAAAAATTCTTATGAACCTATTTGTCATGAAGTTGCAAAAATATCCACTCAGCTGGACACCACATGTTTAATTTTTTGACGCACAGAAACATGTATTTACTGATAAATTGTGTGAAAACTGTGGGGAAGGCTTGTAATTCTGGGGGTTTATGCTCAGGAGAGATCTACATAATGTTACCAATTCATGTCAGAAAAGATATGTAGTGTCTTAAAACTTTAATAAAGATATGTGTAAAAAAAACAAAACAAAAACAAAAACAAAAAAACAATGAAAAGAACAACAAAATCCATGAATATACAAGAGAACAGCTGTAGAATAGCTGTCCACTGTTGTGACCAGTATGCATGAAAGGGTTAAACGTGTGGTGTCCAGCTGAGTGGACATTTTTGCAAGTTCATGAAAAATAGGTTCATAAGAATTTTTTTTTTTTTCATTATTATTTTTTTAAATGTATTTTTAAATTTTTTTCAATTATTTTTATTTTATTTATTTTTTTGTATTTATTTTTCAGAAGAAAATTTTCAGTCGCATTGTTTTTTTCATGCCTAAAGAGGAATAAAAACACTCAGGAAAAAATTTTGATTAAGGTTCTCATAATTTGTGCATGAAAGGGTTAAAATGGATTGTTGACTCAAGAAAAATGACTTTTTCAACAACATATGTCAGTAATTGAACATAAACCCAGTGTGTCCATCCACTGTCATTGATCCAACTCCATTGGTTTTACTCGTGAATCAATGTTGTAGAAGATGACGGTGTTTCCACGGTAACCACGGAGCCTCTGAACGTCCGAATGGGTCATATCTGATGACCATGCAATGATGACAAACTGTATTTACATGTATTGATAGAATCAGTGCAGGGGTTTCCAAAGTGGGGTACACGTACTCCCAGGGGTATTTGGAAGAAGTTAACCCTTTCATGCATGAATTATGAGAACCTTAATCAAGATTTTTTTACTGAGTGTTTTTATTCCTCTTAAATTTGGCATTAATTGTACAGCTTTTTAATCTATCCTTGTGTTTTATTCTTTTATTTAGGTTTTATCTATTCTTCTGTATTTTTATCAATCTATTTTATTTTATTTTGTTTATTTTAATTTTTTTTTTTTTTTTTACAGTTCTATATCTTTTAATCTATTCTTGTATTTTACTCTGTTATTTTGTTTTTTATTTATTTTTCTGTACAGTACTTTTATCCACTGTGCTTTACAAATAAAGTTGGATTGGATTGGTTAAAAAAAAACAATGCGTTTGAATTTTTTTTTTCATGAATCTATTTTTCATGGAATTGCACTAAAGTCCACTCAGCTGGACACCATGCTTATCTTGTAATGGAAACGGTCTCCAGGAATACTGAGTCGAGCCGAGTCGAACTGGTTCCACGTAGCGGAAACACGGCATTTGACACCTGTGGATTAGTGGATCAGCAGGTATTAAATACAGGGTGACACAAAAAAAAAAAAGGGAACTTTTTAACAATCCAATAAAACCAAGAGTGATGGAAGAAAAATATTTTATTCATAGTAATTGAAACCTTAAACCATGCCATTTAAGAAACAATGATGGAATTTTCATTTTTTAAAAATGACTTCCTGTAGATGGCGTCCTCCTGTACGAATGCATTCTTGAAATCTGCTGTTGAGATTCCTCATTGACCGCTGCAACATCTCAGCTGGGATACTGTGAATTTCATCCTGAATTCTGTGTTTTAACTCATCCAGAGTTCTTGGTCGAGTCGTGTACACTTTACTCTTGAGATAGCCCCACAAGTAAAAATCACAAACGGACAAATCTGGCGATCTAGGGGGCCAGGGAACGTTACCGAATCTTGAGATCACACGGTTACCAAACAATTCTCGCACAGCCACCAATGGTTACTAAAATGAGGGTGTGTTTACTTGCTCAAGGTCACTGTCTCGCAGTGCTGCCCCTTGCTCATGTCTGCCAATACGCACTTCAAAAATTCCCGTTTTTTTGGGTCACCCTGTAATTTTTAAAAAATGAAAATTCCATCATTGTTTCTTAAATGGCATGTTTTAAGGTTTCAATTACTATGAATAAAATATTTTTCTTCCATCACTCTTGGTTTTATTGGATTGTTAAAAAGTTCCCGTTTTTTGTGTCACCCTGTACTTTACATCAGTAGATGGTTCTGGTCACCAGTGGCTGTTTGGGTCTTGGGCTAATGTGATTTGCAGGGAAAAGAAAGAAACAAAGGTACAAATTTAAGCACATAAATGAAAAGTATTTTAGACATTTTGGTGTTTGCCCCAACATTTTTAATGTCTGTGTATCAGTATGAAGCAGATTCTGCATACAACCTGAAATACAATCACTGAAACAATATTAAAACAACAGATTCATGTAGTGTAATGTCTAAAAAAATGTTTACCTCTCAACCACGTTTGTAGTTTTTTTTCAACCCGGGTTTAATAATCTGTCGGCCTTTGCCTGTAAATCATTAAAAGCCTGTTAATGTTTTGTTTGTGCATCTAGTTCACTTCTCCGTGACTTTCTTGTTTGCGTGCTTAACCCGAACCTTAAAATAAAACTGAATGTAGCTTCACAGGTTAGACAGGAACGACAGATAGAAAAAATTCTTAACATTAAAAAATGAAGGAGAGTGACTGAAAGAGTACAACACAGACTGGACGGGCTGGTCGCTCTTTCCTTTTCATCTGTAGTTGGATTCATTCTTATTGGCATTTACAAGATTTCTCCCTCTTTGTTTGTCCTCTTTGTTTGCTTCCCTCCTCCTCTTTTTTTTTTTTGTTCAGAAGGCACACACAGTCTTATTACAGTATCCAGTACAAAGAGGCAGTCCTTATCCTCCTTAAAAAAAAAAAAAAATAAAAAAAAAGTCTTTGTATTTAATCCACAGTTGTAGTGTTACGAATCAGAATCTTCAGAGTGGTTTTAAGTCCAGTCAGGTAAAATACATATTAATTACTTCTCAAAATCACCACAGTTCATCATCTAAATTTCATTCTCAGCCATTCATTTGTACAGCACTTTCATGGCACGCTTAAAAAAAAAACAAAAAAACAAAAAAACAAAAAAACAAAAGTTCAGTTCAACAATTTGTGTTCGCTTTGGTTTGATCATTAGTTTTCTTCTGCTACCGTTCCACAGCCCAGTCCGTCCTCACATCTTTGATGCAAAGGATTTAGTTTTTATTGTCTGTACATTCTTCAGTCTGGAATCCACATCCAAGGGTTCGATCGCTTCCCACAAAAAGGCCTCTACGTGAGATAGATTCATTGGTTCGTTGGTTGAGATACAGGCAGCACGACGGGGGATGGGGTGGGGTGGGGGTAGGGGAATGGAGTGGAGTGGGATGGGTAATTTCTTGGGGTTTTCTCTTTTTAACAGGAAGACCTCACAGTTTGGATTGTTTTTCCTGGGGCTAACTTCTCCAAAAAAACAATTTTTCCATCCCCGAGAATCAGCAAGAATCCTCACATTTGTTTTCAGGTGATTGCACATATATCTCTTTAAATCATGATTTCACTTTAAGGAGGATAAAGGAAGGTAAAAACTCTTGTGTTGCAGCATTTCCCACTTCAAAGAAGGCCTTCAAACCCCAGTCTTTCCGTTCTTCAATGCATCTATCCAGCCAAACACTGAAGATCCAAGCTCCAGGCCATCAGTATGACCCTTATTCCAATCCCCGGATATTCAAAAGGCCCCTTAAGTCACGTCTCCAGCTCTCCGATTCACCAATACTTCGCCCAATCCATTTCTTTTCGTCTCCGTTTCTTTCTCTCAGAGGTCCAGACGGAAAGCCCCGAAGTAGCTGGAGGAATCATCTGCGTTGACCATCGTGGGGGAAGAGACGGAGACAAAGAGTTCGTCGCCGGCCCTCAGTTCGAACAGTCCTCCCTGGTAGACGGAGTGGAGGGCGTACTCTGCGTCCGGAGCCCAGCATTTGGTTCCCACCCCCTTCAGGAGCTGGATGGAAGAAACACAAGTAAAAGAGAACGTAAGGATGATATTTAGCTTTGAACAAGTCACCTAATGCTGTGTTTCCACGACGTGGAACCAGCTTGGCTCGGCTCGACTCGACCCTGGAGACCGTTTCCATTACGAGATACTACTGACTTTACAGTACCTGGATGTCATAGCAATGCGGCGCGTTATTTCCATATTGTATGTTCAGAGAGTTACTGAAAACTCACTTGTTGCGTGTTGTCTCGTCTGAATTTTTATGTCGGCCACCTAAGACTGAATCTCCTCGACTGACTATGATGTAGTTTTGGGCGCGGGTACCAGATTCCAGGTCCTTTTTCGTAATGGAAACACAAAAAGGCCGAGCCGAGGCGAGTCGAGCCAATACCACACAGTGGAAATGGGGCATTAAGGTCTAAAGACGAAAACTGAGGGTACCAAATACTGAACATTACTATAGCCAGTGGTTTAGTCCAGGGTGTACGGGGGTATATGGAGTATACCTACTTATTTTTCAGTCTTCATGGCGTGTACCCACTTCTAGATCCCCCTGATGTGCACCATTCAGTAGTATCTGACCCAAAGTGCCCATTTTTCCCCCAGGATGATGAAGTTATGACCCGCCCTACTCTGCCTCTAATTGGCTAGTACTCGCTGCCTTCACTGATTAGATTGGTTAACTTTAGGGATGAGGACTGATGAGCCAATCAGAGGCAGAGTAGGGCGGGTCATGCCAAGGAAACTGTTGCTAACTAGCAGTGGCCACCTCTGGAACCTGATTGGACACCTCCTCAGGTGGCAGTACCACCCCAGTAGATTGACAGGTCACTACATAACAGTAACTGTCATGGATTCAGACCTGAATTTTAAAAACCACATACAAACAATTACAAAGTCAGCTTACTATCACCTCAAGAATATTTCTAGGATTAAAGGACTGATGTCGCAGCAGGACCTTAAAAACTTGTCCATGCATTTATCTTTAGTCGAGTTGACTACTGTAACAGTATCTTCTGTGGTCTGCCTAAAAAGTCTATCAGATGACTGCAGCTGATCCAGAATGCTGCTGCTCAAGTCCTCACTGAGACGAAGAGAGTGGACCACATCAGCCCAGTTCTGAGGTCTCTACACTGGCTCCCTGTCTCTCAGAGAACAGACTTTAAAATTCTCTTGCTAGCATATAAAGCACTGAATGGTTTAGGCCCAAAATACATCAGAGACCTTCTAGTCCTGTATGAAACATCCAGACCACTCAGGTCATCTGGTGCTGGTCTCCTCTGGGTTCCAAAAGTCAGAACTACACATGGAGAATCAGCGTTCAGTTTCTATGCTCCGTATATGTGGAACAAACTACCAGAAAATATCAGGTCTGCTGAGAGTCTGAGTTCTTTTAAATCCAGGTTACAGACTCACCTGTTCGCTGCTGCCTTTGACTAAAAGGCTTTTGACTTTTTAAATTTTATATTCTCTTTCGAAACTCTGCACTGCAACTCTTACTTTAATATGTGTGTGTTTTTATATTTTTGGGTTTTATGTGTTTTTTTCTTACTTGCTGTTTTTAATCACCTTTTATGTTTCTTTCATAATGTTTAAATGTGTTTCTTTTTCGCTATCGTTGTTTTTCAATGTCCTGTGTGAAGTACCTTGAATTGCCTTGTTGCTGAAATGTGCTATACAAATAAACTTGCCTTGCCTTACATGTCTCATTGAAAGATGTATGATTATTGGAAATGCAAACAAGTAAGTGATACATATGGAGAGAACCTACTTTCATGGAATACATAATTCTGAGGTAAGTTTTAAGGTGGTTTCAGAATGAGTCACTGTTTTAAACTACTGGTCCTATGACTGCACCTTTAAAGAAGAGATTTTGTCGCCAGTAGTTAAACTGTGTGAGTAGGCTAACGTTATGAAAGGCTAACATTATGAAAGGTTAACGTTGTCCTATGTTTGCCTCATGTTGAATACATTTCCATTCATGCAGCTGCTTGTGTGACCAGTAAAACCTACAAACTGCTCCTGATCAAGTCATGATCATTTTATAATAGTGAGCAAATACTACTGATGGATTTTTGGGTAAACTAAATAGAGTAGTCTTTATATGTTACTGTTTCTAAAATGATGTTTTTCTGGACTACACAAAAAAAAAAAAAAGAAAAATGGCAAAAATTTAGAGTATACCCACTTCTCCAAGGACCACTACACCACTGACTACAGGGTATGTTTTTGTGTACCTGGATGGGGCTTGGGTAGGATGTTTTCTTGTACACACACTGCACCAGTTGGTGGCTGACGCTGCGCTGGTCTCCGTCACTGGCGGCTGGAGATGGGTAACGGAAATACACCTGAAAGCAGAAGAATGCATGGTGATGTGAAGGAATCAGTTTAACCCATAAAGACCCAGTGCTACTTTTGAGGAAGTTCCCAAGTAGTTTTTTCTATAGATTTGACCTTTCACACACAAAAAAACAAGATTTATCAAAACGTTATCTTCTGTACTTTGTGTTTTTTCAGTGAACATCATGTGTTTTCCTATATTTAACCCTATAACGCCAAATGTACCATATTTGATACATGAGTTTTGAAGCTCTCTACATGATCAGTGTAATATTTTTTCTTGAAAAACCTCACGTATATAATTGGATACATGCAATACATGGATAATCCACCAGGGGGGAGGAATTCGTTCACCAGAGGCCTTTCCAGTGACACTACAAGACTGTCATTAATGAGGAAGGAGGAAGAACTTTGACAATTTTGAAAAGGAATTACCACACACTGTTGAAAAAAGCCCCGATGAAGACCAAAGATCATAATGTGTCGGCTGCCTTTTAAAAGATTGCCATGAACTAATAAAGGCTTTTTAGTTTTTACACAATTCCTACAGTGCACCTTGGGAATATTTTTTTTAAATCTAGCATGTTAATGCAGATTTTTTTTTACTCTAAATAGCCAGACACACCACAAGTTTCCAAAGAGCACCTGTGGGTAATCACCAAGAAGAAGACCCAGCAGCACTTCCACTCTGTTGGATTGGAATTACCAATTTGTTAGACACGTTTGTGTTATATTATGTTTTTGTTCATTCAAAAATAATAATATTTGAGCATTGAGACCCGATGTACCAAATATGATACAAAATTGAAACTTATACATGGAAATTGATATTTGAAAAAAAAAAAAGGTTGTTCAGAAGGACCAATAAAGGCTCCAGTTTCAAAGAAGTATAATTTTCTGTCAATGCTTTAATGGTTCAGGTTTTATAGGGTTAATTCATTGATTATGTAGATGTTCATAAAAGCTCAGTTTAATGTTGAGGGATTATTATATGAGAAACAGAGAAAACTGAAGAAAAAGTCACTTTTTAAGCAAAGATATAAATAACTGAACAGAAAAACAAGCATTTGCATCCACTGTCATTGATCCAACTCCATGGGTTTTACTGGTGAATCAATGTTGTAGAAGATGACGGTGTTTCCGTGGTAAGTCTGGAGCCTCTGAACATCCAAATGGGTCATATCTGATGACCATGAAAAGATGACAAACTGTATTTTACACCAATTATTTACATGTATTGATAGGATTAGTGGATCAACAGGTATTAAACAGTTTAGATCAGTAGGTTTTGGTCACCGGTGGTAAATTTGGGAGGATGAATAACTCAGTGTTCTGTTGTGTCATTGTTAAACCATGCTTAACCCTCTGATTTGTTGCCACATGTTCAGTATGCTCACCTGTGAGTACAGGTAGTATCGCCCATCCTGTGGAACCCGCAGCTTCCCATTGGACAGGGTCATGTTGTGCAGGTGAGCTCCAAAGCTCTGATTGGCCCAGGAGCGGACCACGTGACGACAGGACTGATGTAGACCCGGTGTGGGGATAGGGTATGGAGGAAACCCTGTTCGGAAGGAGGGGAGAGATGGAAAAACATAAAGAGAAAAAAAAGCAAAATTAATTGATAAATTCACAGGGAAGACGATGGAGTCAAGATCATCTACTGACATTCAAAGTGTGGCATAGTGAGCCTCACCTAAGAGAACTCAAAAGCACCCCACCCCCACCCCATTATTATTACTATTATTATTGATAATGTTACATTGTGCGTTCCATGCAGGCTGAAAAAAGGGTTTCAACAATAAATTTTATAGATATTTTTTTATTTTTTTAACATCTTAAATATGTTTGTATGTTCTTAAACATATTTTCTAAACATTTTAAACATCTTTATCTGTGTATGTGCTTAAATATCTTTTTTTAAACACATTTGAACATCTTTGTGTGTGTTTACCATATCTTTTTTACACATGTTTACATCTTTGTGTGTTTTTAACATCTTTTTAAATATACATTTTAACATCTGTATATGTTTTTTTAACATTTCTTTTTAACACATCTTATCGGGGGTGGGGGGGTGGCACGGGGGCCCACTGATCTGCCTTGGCGGAGGTCTGCGCTCTCCGAGTGCTTTTCTAGAAACAATAGCGCAGACCTCCGCCAAGGCAGATCAGTGGGCTCCCGTCCCCCCTCCCACCCCCGATCACCACCAAAATTTAGTCATTTGTTCCTTGTGCCAGTATCAACATTTCCTGAAATTTTCATCCAAACCCGTACATAACTTTTTGAGTTATCTTGCACACAAACAGACAAACAGACAGACAAACCAACACCGACAAAAACATAACCTCCTTGTCGGAGGTGAAAATAAATAAAATATACAGTGGTGTGCAAAAATATTACATTTGTCAAATCTTATGAAACTGGTGGTTTATTTGTTCCCAGAGCCTGAATTTCACTTTTTTGCCATTGCAAATGGTAAAGGCAAAGGTACTGAGAATATTTCACCTACAAATTTATCAGTCCAGTCCTTTTTTACATTTTACTCTAATATTTAGTGTGCCCCCCCCTTGGCAACAATCACAGCAGCGCATCTTTCTTGTATTGTGTCGATGTATTTTATGAGAGTTTCAACTCCAATGTCCTTCCACACTCTCAGAAGCTCATTCCAGAGAGTTTCCTTAGATTGTTGCCAAGAGGGGCCACACTAAATATTAGAGTGAAATGTAAAAAAAGGACTGGACTGATAAATTTGTAGGTAAAATATTCTCAGTACCTTTGTCTTCACCTTTTGCAATGGCAAAAAAGTGAAATTCAGGCTCTGGGAAACAAAATAAACCATCAGTTTCTTAGGATTTGACAAGTGTTCTAATATTTTTGCACACCACTGTAAACAATAAAGAAAATCACAAAAACAAAAATGAACCTCCGCCATATCTGCATTTGAATAAATACCTAAAAATATCGATACAGTACTTTTTAATATCGATACAGTATTGTGAAATGAAATATTGTGATATGTTGAACCGATCTTTTCTAACACCCCTATTGGTTCTACAGTTTAACGACCAGAAATTAGAAAAGTCATTCAAAATCAATCATCAGGGTGAAATATCAACTAAAATGTGTGCCATATCAGGTAGTATTTTACTCTAAAAAGGAAAAGGGAGTCAGGTTTCTATAGGCTGAGGAGGGAAGATGCATCAAATTAATAGTGTTTTATCAACATCGAAACAATATTACAGAAAACAGAGGCAGTGATGAAATATGTAACCCAGAAGAAACACTCCTCTAAGACTCCGGGAGTTGAGCAATCATTCCCTCAAGTTTCATCAAAACGCAGCCAAATCGGAAATAGTGAGTGATATGTGAAATAATCAGCATTGTGACCAGCTTTAATCTCTATTACAGCTTCAAAATGATCCACCTGCCAAAATTCAAAGAGTAATGTCTGAAATATTTAGAACTCATGGGTTATTGGGTTTCCCAAAAGTATAAAAATAAGTAGGAAAATGGTTTTTGCGTGCACGCAGCGGCGATAACATCCCAGTAAACGACCTTCTCGCTTTGTACTTGAAGCATGAAAGTAGATTCTCATATGTGAGATGGAAACTGCAGGAGTAAAAGAATGATATATTTTACCTGAAGAAACTTTAAGAGCCAAGAGCACCAACAGAAGAATGCATTGGACGTTTTTGTGCGGCATGTTAAAGTGATATTTCTTTGTGTTTTTTTTTCGTATAAGGAGGTCCATGTTCATGTCATGCAGTGGTTTAGTCCAGGGTATACGGCGGTATACAGTGTATACCTACTTATTTTTGAGTCAGCATTGTGTATACCCACTTCTAAATCCTCCTGATGGGCATCATTCAGTAGTATCTGCGTGCGAAATTGCCCATTTTTTCCCCTAGGATGGTTAGGGCGTCCCATTTTTGGGACTTCTTTTCCGATCAAGCTCTTAATTTGACCAGTTAACCTGTTTAACCCTGACCATATTTTCAGGGGAAAAACGCCTAAAAAGACATACCCAAAGTAAATGAAGAATTATTTATAATAGTTATAATAATAAGGTTCATATGGATGTTCTTGGTGTCTATGGACATTTACAGACCTCACAGAATCTATTCCCATCGTCTAAAATATTGTATCTATTACTATGCCTGAGTAAACTGTAACAAACTAAAAGAGAAATTAGAATTTTTTATCCTCGCCTGTTTTTTTTTCGGCTGGATTGATGATGATATGCATAAATTAATTGTTCGTGTCGGAGATTTTTAATAGCGTATATTTCACCCCACAAAGATTAAAAATCATGTTTGAACATTAAAGTTTGCACTAAAATACACTTTTGATGTACTTTTATTAACATTAGGGTCTAAACTTTGAGCAAAAGTTGAAAAAAACATCCATTGTCCTGATTTATTATATTTTTTTAGTAGATGAATATTAATATAATTTTTTCAGCCCGTGGGCGGGCTGATAGGGCTAAAGGGGTTATATATTAGTAACTCCCCAAAAAAATTTCAGCCCAATCCGTAAAGTTTTAGACCCACTCCCCCCACCGCCATCTTTAGGGTGCCCGTCAGCTGAGTGCAGAAACCCCTTTTTCAATGGAAAATCATGCATTTGTTGGTTAGTTATCCCATATTTGCTCATGCAAATGTCATATTTGAGGTTTTGGGGGATGCTACTGTCGTTTATTCATCCATCCATTATCTTCCGCTTATCCGGGGCTGGGTCGCGGGGGTAACACTCTAAGCAGGGATGCACAGACTTCCCTCTCCCCAGACACCTCCTCCAGCTCTTCCGGGGGGACCCCGAGGCATTCCCAGGCCAGCCGAGAGACATAGTCTCTCCAACGTGTCCTGGGTCTTCCCCGAGGTCTCCTCCCGGTGGGACATGCCCGGAACACCTCCCCAGGGAGGCGTCCAGGAGGCATCCGAAACAGATGCCCAAGCCACCTCAGCTGGCCCCTCTCGATGCGGAGGAGCAGCGGCTCTGTCGTTTATGAAGGTCTCAAATCATGTACAGGTCAAGGTCACATGATTTTAGAGAAGGTCAAGGTCATTTCACACTGAAAAATGGGTGAAATCACATGTTTTTGCTGATTTCTTTATTGCCTAGTCTTATTTCACAGATCTGCACTCAGGGCTTTCACTGGAGAACGTCTGATCCTAGATTACCCATCTGGTACCCTCCCTTTTCTTCAGTTCAGCAGGTACCGAAAAATGCATGATTTTCTATTGAAAAATGGGTTTTCTGCACTCGGCTGACGGGCACCCTAAAGATGGCGGTTGGGGGGGGGGTCTACAATTTTACGGATTGGGCCAAAACTTTTTTTGGGGAGTTACTAAAATGCACACCTATAAATCAAACTATTAAATATTATATATTGATTTATTTTTCTGCTCTAATTTGATTTCATCATACATATCAAATAATCATTCATTTTACATTTTTTTAACCATTTAAATGATCTCCTTTCATCATGATGTCACTACATTTTTTGATGGAAAAAACACAAAATATGATTTTTTTTCAATATACTACATAAAAATTGGATCACATATTATTTGATTTTTTGCAGCCTGGCATATGTCAATGATTAACCGCAACATTGACAACATTAATAAATTCATTTAGACCCTCACCTCTCAAATGAAGCTCAGATATCAGTAAAAGCAGGATTTATGCCTTAACGGCTTATGGATCAAAAACAGTGGTTATAATGGAAGAAATAGTGTGTTTTAGGCACACTTGGGAGACAGATGCTAGTCTTGCAATTTTCTTTTGCTTACAATGTGCAAATTTTAGTTGGTGGCCAGAATTTCAAAGATCATGCAAAAATGAACAACTTTTGAAATCTAACCTTATTTAAATTGTGAAAAATAATATGAAGTTTTTTAAAATAAAGTGCAAAGTGTGCCTAAAAAGTGCACCCGGATATCGGAGGGTTAATAATCAATATGATATTGTTTGTGCTGATGCTGTTTATGAGGCTAACAATCTCCCATTAAACTTTAAGGAAATATTCCTGCTGATTTAACATATCAACACCAATATTAATAATCAACATATTTATCCCAATATAAAACTATATTACCACATTAGTCATTATTGTTTTGGATTCCAGACCCCTGTTAGAAAAGAAACACCTGAATTCAATGTGTCCCAATACTTTTGTCCATTTGTGTATGATCTGTAAAAGCGCCGTTGTCTCTCCCTTCCCTCTGGAGCTGATCCGTCTGCTGTTTAGGGCGTTAGTATCTCATTAGTTTCAACCCCATGCTGCTTTAACATGTGGTCGAGTGCTTTTGACCACATACTGTCGTAATGAACATGTTGTTGTTCTGGTTACATGCACTTGAATTCCCTTGGCCCGAGGCCTGTTATAATTATTACATAATTTCTCGACTGTGTTACTGTGATCTGAGTGTGTTCATTTCACATTTTTAGAATTGTTCAACAGTTGGATGAAATTAGTAGTAAAGTCATATTTCCATTTTTCTTTAATTGAGTAAATGTCATTGCACCTCAGAGGGAAATAATTACCACCGGCTTTTTATATTAATAAGTCTTTATTTATTTATTTATTTTTATTACATCTGCTATCATCTTTAAGTGATTTATCGCCATTTATTTTAACATTATCCTCTGTATTTTTAGTTTTTTCAGTGAACATCAGGTATCTTCCTATATTTAATTTACTGATCATGTGGATGTTCATAAAAGCTCAGATTAAATTTGATGGTTATTATATCGAAAACAGTGAAAACTGAAGAAAAAGTGACTTTTTCAGCAAAATATATCATTAACTGAACATAAACCAAGTGTGTCCATCCACTGTCATTGATCCAACTCCATGGGTTTTACTGGTGAATCGATGTTGCAGAAGATGACGTCGTTTCCATGGTACTCAAAACTGATAGAAGTCGCATTTAATGTATAATATGAACGAGCACACACACACACAAAAAAATCATGTTTCACCGAAAAATCCGAATTGTGCGTTAAGACCTGCTGTCTGAACGTAGCCTTATTCTGATAACAAGTTGCAAATGATCAACAGCAGGACTTGGTTTTCATGCGCTCTGTACCTTTATCTCATACATGAAACATCCACTAGCGGACTTAACTTCTGCCAGATTCTTCTAATAAATGTCCACATTCTTTCACATAAGAAAACTTTCATAAACTATCTACTGCTTCATCACTTTAGAGAGTCATAAAACAGATATTTATTGGGACAGTACCAGATAAGAGTAGTATAGTGTGTGTTGTAAACTGAGGAATGCCCTTGTGTAGATGTCTGTTGTGCAGAACTTTGTTTCATGTGAAGCTCGCGTGCAAACTGAAGGGTGTTGACAATCTGGCAAAGGCTGCCTGATGGTATTTCCATAGACTCGACAAAGGACGAGGAAAGTGTTGCTTTTGTATGTGTGTGTGTGTGTGTGTTTGTGAGGGAAGAAGGAAGCGCGTAAGGTGAAGTTCACGCTTGTCCTGAGTTTCTCATAAGGAAATACAAGAGACAGACAGTTTTAGGGTTGACCTTTGATGTTTTTTTTTTTTTTTTCGCAGGAGCCGTCACCCTATAAATGTAAAAGGAAACATGAGTACATAAGAGCCGACGCAGCACACACACACACACACACACATACAACAGAAGCCGCAAAAGCGTTTAAGCCCCCACAATCCTCCCTGAGTGTCACATGCCGAGTTGTATCATTATTAAAATCATGGATAAAATCGCTCTGTTGTAGCACTTACACTGCACAAAGAAGAGAAAAAGAGGAACTAAAACGTGCAGGAAAGGAAAGGAAACATGCCTAGTATTAAGAAAAAGCCTGAGAAACAGCTTGAAATAGCTAAATCCTAACAGCAGACATGTGAGTGATCATTCAAAAGGAGCTATTAAATTTTGTGATATTCTAATTCTGTTTTATGGCTGGATATACAAATGTGGGATCTCTTTTTTTTACCAGGTCCAATCTTGTCCATTTAAGGAGATATCTCAAAATACTATCGCTCAAAGATCCAGTGGATAGAGTATTTCCTCAAATAAAAACAGGGAGTCAGTTACAGGCAAGGTCTGATCCTCAAAAATAGACTGGGTAAAAAATAATATGGATGATATAATATATAGGGATGGAAACTGATAAGAATTTAACAATTCCGATTCCATTATCCATTTTGCTTATTGATCCGATTCCTTATCGATTCTCTTATCCATTCTCATTGGGTGAGGGAATAAAAGAGTCCAAACAGGTGTGTTTGCATTAACTGTCCTTTACATGTCCATCTGCACAGCAGTGGCGACTGCTCGTCCTTCCGACAGGGGAAGCTCATTGTCGACTTAGATCAAAAAAAATTGTCAAGTTATTTAAACATATATTCGGCCCTCCATTCCTTTTTAAGAAAATGCTCAGTGACCTTATCGTACCAAGTAGGCGTCTTTTCCAGGGACTGGACCAGTGTCCTCTCTATGTCCAGCAGAGCTGGGCTGCTTAGATTGCCTTGGCCCATTGTGTTGTGGGTGTAAGACTTCAGCCTTTTTAAAAAACAGATGCTCCTTTCACTCCGACCTAGCCGACAGTTTGATTGATTTAACTATCTACAAAACGATATTAAACTCGAACAAGAAATGATTAAATTATGTAACTGAAACAAGAAAACGCTGAAATTATGTTAAATTGAAACAAGGAAGTACAATGAGTGTGTTTTATTTACAGTGCAAGAAATGAACAAGTCATTTCGTAGTGGTTTCTCTTTCGATTTCACAGCAGAATGCGCGACGGTATTAAACTGAACTATGTCATTGAAGGAGGAGATCTGAAAATAGCTGTCAATCAAATGGGATTCAGCCTTTCCACTGATCCTCCAATCAGCACGTGGGATTCTGCCGTCCAGCCCGGCCGAGCTCCATCCACAGCTCCATTCACCCCCAGAGACGCCCGGCGTCCGGGGGCGGGACAACATCGTGGCATTTATCCAATTACCGTCCAGTTTTGAGGCAATGAAAAAAACTGTTCCACTCAGTCCCATTGAAGCCCATAGACGCCCGCAGTCTACGGACAAATGCACTGAGCAGAGATCGAATGAGAAAACAGTGCAACGGGAATGTACGAGAAGTGAACAACATCGAGTCTGTTGATTTGTGCTAAAGCTGATTCTGAACGAACTCATCTTTAAGATGAACGTGTTCTAACACATTTGTAGTCAATGAATTGTCAAAACAACCGTACAGATTTAACCATTTAATTTTTGTAATTTTAGGGGAAGCTGAACTTCCCCTGCAGTCTATGAGAAATCGCCACTGCTGCACAGAAAATATAATATATACAGTATGTACAAATAATAATTGGTTGGGGGGGCACCGTACAGTGAAAGTGAAACTTAAGACGCTTTACTAATTCCTCTATGTCTTTCCGTTGTTGTGCACCTCATTTCCTTCCCCCTACCTTCAGAAACTTTTATTTGAGGGGGCAGGACCTTTGTTGCCCGCATTGGAACTGCCCTGGTGTTCGCTCTGCTGCTACATTCACAAGCATCGCTAAGGAACGAACCAAATACGTGAAATTCCTGTAAATGAATCACATGCTGTGGACAAATGTTTGAACATATTGGAGGAATTTCACTCTTTTGAAGAAATGGAAGCTTTGACAGTGTTCCAGTGGACCTGGTGTCATCTTTTTGGAGCGTTTCTATTAATTAATTAATACTGAACAAACAAGAATGCAAACTATGAATTATGAAAGAGCTGCAGCATCTAAAACTGACCACAATGAACATTTGACAGATAAACAGAACCACAGTGCTTCAGTTTCAGCTTCATAGTTTGTCATGTTTTTTATGGATTGGGATTGTCTGTCAACTAATCATATATTTTTTATTAGTAAGTTGTTGTTTTTTTTAATCAATGACTAGAAATTCCAGGTGACCCCACATGGGGTCCCGACCCAAAGGTTGAAAAACACGGTACTAAAAGATGAAAATTTTCTATTATTTGCTTTATTTTGTGCTTATTTTTGTACTTTTATATGCTGATTATTACCTGTTGCATTACATCTAATATATATAATACTTTTTAATATTGCTTTTTTTTTCTCATTTTTTTTTTCACATACAACACTATTGCACCATGAGTCAAAATTATAGTTGGAAAAGTAAATTTCGAACTTCATTTCCACAAAAAAAAAAAAAAAAAAAAAGTATGTATGTTTTTTTGTGTTTGGAGATTATGATTTGTAGGCCATAGTATACTTGTTTATGATAAATGTATGTTATGTTTTGATTACTTTGTCATATTGTTTACTTTATAGTGTATTCATTTTGTGTTGCCTTCAAGGATGTATGCATTTATTTGTTTATTTATTTACCTTTCTGATTTGTCAGTATCATGTATGTATGTATGTGTATGTGAAGATGATAAGTGAGGTTAAATATTTAAATTTATCATATATTTTGCTGATAGGAAGCTAAAGCATAGACTGTTGTGTGGAGAAGAGGTAGGATTAAATAAATTCTACTTCTTCCCACTCCTTTTCAAATATGCAAATTAAATCATACTTTGTTTTCATGTGTATGTATAGGTTTTTTCATGTTTTCTTGCAATCTGTTTTATTTCTAAGGACTAAATAGGATTACTTTTGTTTTGTTGCATAATCGAAATAAACTAATTTGAAATAAAATGTATGTTATGGAGACCAAAAAATAGCAGCTAACGCAGAGTGGAATGTTCATTTTGGAATGTTCACATGCAAATAATTATTATTTTACACTTCACAAGCTGTATCAACTGCCTGAGGAGATCTGTCTGCTCAAAATAAATGAGAATGAACTCATAATATGGGTCAAAACACAGTATTTGAAATCTCTGACGGGACATTTTAGAGACAATTTTACAGATCAGTGTCACTAAATGACCCACATTTTTACCTTTCAGTTTAATTTTGCTTTAGTTGGACCATAAGGGATTATTCAAAACAAGGAGCTATTTTATATTGAAATAAATGTTGGAATGGCAATCAATTAAAGTTCACTCTCTGACGGGACATTATTGTGTTTTGACCCATATGCATTCATTCATTCATTTCATTTATTTCGTTCATGGTTGTGCATTTCATCAGCAAACATTCAATAATCATCAAGTAAACAAACATGTACACAGCCATGCTCGAAAAGGAGCAGGATGAAGAAAATCTTATATTTCCTGCCCCCTTCTAAATAATAATAACCTTAATGGTTAGCCATATACAACTAGCTATAAAATCATATTGTATAAAGTCAGAAAAACCAAACTAAATACATCCAAAGATAATACAAAATGAATACAAAACCAAGTGCAAAACTACATGTCCAGAAAGTGCAAAACATCATGACGAAATGATGCAAAAACATTATACCAGACCAAAATAAGTAAATAAATATGTCACAAGATGCAAGACAAATATGAAGCAAAATGTAAAACTTATAACTGTTCATATAATCTCATTGTTCTTTCTTTATACACTTTTTTCAGTTGCATTATTTGGCATTTTTCACTTTAACAGAAACAGAAAAATGTCTCTTCTGATATTACTTTTTCTTGGTGTTTTGCCTTTCCTGCCCCCCCCCCCCCCCCAGCCCAACCCACAGTAAGAGTCTCAGCCGACACACCCATCTCACCTTGCGAGTTCGTGTCTCGGAGGGTCAAGTGGGCAGATGGCCTCTGGGCCACGGAGGTCATGAACTTTGACCCCGAGGTGTTGAAATTACGAGGCATGGTTCTCGCCTCTGGTGGAGAGAGGAAATGAAGAAAAGTGTCAGAGATGAAACTGTAGATTAGTTTAAGGCACAGGTGTCAAACATGTGGCCCGGGGGCCAAATCTGGGCCGCCAAAGTTTCCAACCCGGCCCGCGGGATGAATTGGCAAAGTGCAAGTCAGGGCATCGAGCTCAAAAATAAAATCATAATATCACTGGTCTACAAGGAAAATGCTTCCAGAATAAAAGTAATGAAATTTTACCACATGAGAGTCACTGATAAAGAAAAATCAAGTCAAAAATGTTGGTTGGCGGAACTTTCCAAGATACAGCCTTGGGTCAAAATGTGAAATTCAAGAATTAACGAGAGAATGGGTTTGACTCAAAAGGAATATTTGTCTCAGAGCTACAAGATCTACTTCAAAACACTGTCTGCACATTAGAATACATTGACTTTACAGGTTCTATTTAGTGGAAGATTTATAAAACTATTACATAAATGTACATAAACCAATATATATGTATAATAACACCTTGAAAACATCAGCAAACTGGCACTTTTGTCATTTATTTTCCAATTAATCTTATTAAAATACGTAACATTTAGCACATTTAATGTCCGAAGCAAATCATTTCTAAAAATTTGTAGACCAGTGTAACCTATGAATAATGAAAACACCAATTTTTTCTCTTTGATTTAGAGCAAAAAATATTAAATTATGAAAATATTTACATTAAGAAACTATTCTTTAACAATCAAATGCGAATAACCTGAACAAATATGAACAACCTGAAATGTCTACAGAAAATTAAATGCAATTTTAACAATATTCTGCCTGTTACTAAATGTTTTGTCTTTGTAGATCTCATCTACAATCCACTTGTAGCCTATAAATGATAAGTCGCGGCATAATATTGAAAAAATTGTACTTTTATTTCTTAACAAATTTCATTTTTTTTTCAGGTTATTCACGTCCTTTTTGTTTGGATAGTTTGTAAATGTAAATATTGGCATAACTGAATGTTATTTTTTGCACTAAAACAATTTGGAGTTGTCATTATTTATTGGTTATCATGCTATTATTTTCCATTTCAGAGTAAATTGGGGTGAATGTGGAAGAAAATGAGTTTGACACCCCTGGTTTAACCCTTTCATGCATAAATTATGAGAACCTTAGTTGAGTTTTTTTTCCTCAGTGTTCTTATTCCTTTTTGGGCATGAAAAAAAAAATGCGATTGACATTTTTTTATGAACCCATTTTTCATGGCGTTACAAAAATGTCCACTCAGCTGGGCACCAATTTTTGAAGCAAAAAAACACGTATTTAAAACCCAACAACAGAAAGTGATAAACTGTGTGAAAACTATGAAATAAAAACATTTTTCATGCAGCTAATCTGATGTTTTCTCACATTTTAACATACTCTAATACCAGTTATTACTAACTTCATGCAGACAACATGCAAAAAAAAAAAAAACCTTTTTGATTAAGAAAACTGTTGATTACAGTCTAATAACAATTAGCAATTGATTTAACACATTACTGCAGGTTTATCAACCTGATCTGCAAAGTTACAATAATGGTATGAATTACAATGTATTATGGGATGATTCATAAGCGTCCACTGTGTCGGCTGATGTGGAACTAAAACAACAAAACCCATGAATATATAAGAGAAGGGCTGGAGAATAACTGTCCACTGTAAAGACCAGTATGCATGAAAGGGTTAAGGTGTGGTTCATGTGTGTGTGTGTGTGTGTGTGTGTGTGTGTGTGTGTGTGTGTGTGTGTGATGCTCACCTATGAAGGTTTGTTTGGAGATGATGTTCTCTGTTACCTGAAAGAAGATGAACAATGTATAAGTAATAGCTCAAGTCCATTGTCGTAAACGTCTGCTCTAATCGAAATCTGTTTCAGACGATGTTAAACAGACTGACATGAACGACTGAATGAAAAGATGACAAACTGTATTTTACACCAAATATTTACATGTATTGATAGGATTAGTAGATCAGCAGGTATTAGACATTTTAAATCAGTAGGCGGTTTTGGTCGTCGGTGGTTCTATGGGTCTTTATGTGATAAATAAAAATGGAAAATCTGCAAATGACTTCACATGATTAATAACAGTTCTGACTTTTTCTCTAGTCTTTGATTTTTTTGGTGATATATCGGCAATTTTCATTTAAAGTGTAGAAATTTTGAAGGAAAAATTAGTATTAAGAGAGAGTAATTTGAATTTCAGAGATTTTGATATGAAGGCAATAGAATATCATAATTATTGATTTGAAAAGTTAAATCTATAGAAAGTGAAAGAAAAAAATCATTCACAAGCTAGCTATTTCATGTTGAGACCTATTTTTGGTTATGTAGGGAAAAAAAAAAAATCTTTTTTTTAGATTAGTGACAAAATAATCTTAAATTCCAATGAAGCCATGCTTAAGCAGAGGGTTAAATGCTTTCTTTCAGAAATTTCCATTGGTTTAGCTCATTTGATTAATGAGTAATTTAAAAAAAAAAAAACATGTCTTTTGAGAAAAGTGAAATTACCTACATAACCGGCATCATCTGATATTAAAATGCTTAAAAAAGCAATTCATGCCAATTTTTTAGACAAAATGATTTTTACAATGATAAAAGGATGTATTAAAGGTCATAAAACTATATTGAAAACAGAAATATATGATTGAGATTTCAAATTATAGCAGTGATAAGTTGTGTTATTATTCATGCTTAGAGAACTTTCCAAGGGACTGAATGTAGGTCATATAAAAAGTTCCGTAATTTTCTTGAAAATCCTTTTTGTAGTTCAATAGTATAACATCTTAAGTTTCTAAATCCATTAAAATTTTTGCCAAAAAAGTTTGAAATCATTATCTCAATTCTAATTTTTTGATTCAAAGTCAACAGGCGTGTGACTTGACCCATATGTGTGAGTGGATTAGAGTGGGGGCAGATGTGAGGTCTAAATGAATTGGGATTGTGGGTGTGAAATTATGGAATGGACCTTATGATGCTTTTAAATTATCCACTCCTTTGGCGAAGTTTAAAAAAAAAAAAAAAAAAAAAGAGTACTTTAAGTTTAAATTATTCAGACATATTGAATTGAGATGGTAGATGTGTTTTTGTTGTTGACTTTTTTAAAAAAAAATTATTTGTTATTATTATGGTGTAAATGCTGAATGCTGTACACATTTAAGCTGACGTAAGCAGTGTATTAGTTGAGCAGGATAGGCAAAAAAAAAAAAAAAGCTTTTGCTTCTAGCCTATTCCTTTTTTGGTTTTTATGTTTATTAAATTGATGTTCTGAGTACAATGACTGACGTAAAACCAAAAATACAGGGGTTGGACAAAATAATGGAAACACCTTCACCTCAAGATGATAATGCCCCAATCCATACAGCTAGAATTGTTAAAGAATGGCATGAGGAACATTCTAATGAAGTTGAGCATCTCGTATGGCCGGCACAGTCCCCAGACCTCAACATTATTGAGCATTTATGGTCAGTTTTAGAGATTCAAGTAAGACGTCGATTTCCACCGCCATCGTCTCTAAAAGAGTTGGAGGGTATTCTAACTGAAGAATGGCTTAAAATTCCTTTGGAAACAATTCACAAGTTGTATGAATCAATACCTCGGAGAATTGAGGCTGTAATTGCCGCAAAAGGCGGACCTACACCATATTAAATTATATTTTGTTGATTTTTTAAGGTGTTGCCATTATTTTGTCCAACCCCTGTAAATGTATTCATTCATATTCATTCATTCATTCATTATTTCCTAGAGCAGGGGTGTCAAACTCAGTTTCAGTTCAGGGGCCACGTTCAGCTAAATTTGATCTGCATTGGGCCGAACCAGTAAAATAATAACAGTGAAACAAGGAAAATTATATTATGATCAGGTTTACATCTACATAGTTTCCTTAAAAATCTGAATAACACGAACAACTTGAATTGTCTTAAGAAAAACAAGTGCAATTTTAGCAATATTCTGCCTCGGTTTATCAGTTTATCATTTACACATGTGCATTACGATAACAAAACATTTAGTAACAGGCAGAATATTGGTAAAATTGCATTTACTTTTCTTAAGACATTTCCGTTTGTTCATATTTGTTCAGATTATTCACATTTTTGGTAAAAGTATAGTTTGGTAATGTAAACATTTTCATTTAATTTTACTTTTTTACAGCAAAAAAACAAAGAGAACATTTGGGGTTGTCATTATTTATAGGGGTCAAGTCACGCGCCTGTTGACTTTGAATCAAAAAATTAGAATTGAGATAATGATTTCAAACTTTTTGTAGTTCAATAGTATAACATTTTAAGTTTCTAAATCCTTTAAAATTTTTGCCAAAAAGGATTTTCAAGAAAATTACAGAACTTTTTAAACAAACTAAATTCAGTCCCTCGGAAAGTTCTCTAAGAATAAATAATAATCAAAATAGACACCTTAAAGAACATCTCAGCAAATTTTCATAGTTAGGAGACACTTGCAACCGCACTTTTAAAACGTTTAGAAAAAAAGGAAAATTTAGATGTTAATTTTTGTTCCCTACATAATCATGCAGTTTTTCAAATTTTTATGGCAAAAGATGGCACTATAGCTTTTGTTTCTTTTTATGAGCTTCAAGTACTAGTTAATACCTTTAAAATGATGTATTATTCATGTCTCTATCTTAAATACTTTTTGAATTAGAGTATAAAATGTAGTCGGTCACTCCCTACATAACCGACTTGTCCCGTAGGTTATTTTGATAATATTTTACTGCTCTGACCAGGGCCAGATTAACACTTCATTGTACCCTGGGCAACAATATTCAAGGGCCCCATCATCACAACCCCAGGATCCCTATAATCTGGCAAAGTACAGAATAAGTTCCAGGAATATATGTAAATATACCCCATACTTCAATATCTAACTATCATCAAATGCATTTTGATGTACAAATGTGTAAATGCTCGTAGAACTACAAGTGCACCACTATAGCCTCTTGTTAAGGCCACTCACTTGCATATGATGATATGAAAACAAAACACATTAGCATCAGTATAATCTAAAATTGATCCACTACATTAGAAAGAGAGGGAAGTGTCCTCCATTTTCACAAAAAATAAATAAGAAACCATTTCCAAAGTATCCAGTATTTATTTAAGAACACTTTTTGCCGACACAAATGTATTGAATCGTCAGAAAAAGCCCACAGACAAAACACAAACATAAACTGATAGAATCAGATATGAATTTTAAACAGAAATCCCCTTGTCACCTCAGAATTCAACTAGAGAGTTAAAGTAAGTGCAATGTAAACATCTTGAAATCTGCTTTCTCTCAACAATAAACATATCTCAACATTTTCATGGAGCCACCACAAGGAAAAAATAAATAATTTTGGTCCCAGTTTAACTTTTAAACAGAAAACACATCACAATTCAAGGCATGTCAAGGCAAGGGTTAAACATTTTAATACTAAATACTACATATACTAAATACTATAAACATCTGGAAAACCGTCAATTTCTCTCAAAGAAATACTTATCTGACCAATACAAAATTTGTATTCTAAATGATGGGGAAGTGCATGTTTAAATTTTTAATTTTTAATGTCCCTCTCCTTTTTTAATTCTCGTTTGGCGCTCCCACTTAGCTGCTTCTCCATGTTTGCAATGTTTTGATTCGCGTACGTTGTGTATGTCGCATAGTTCTTGACATCTCACATCCTGCTCAGTGTGCACACGTTGATTTACGTCACCGCTGATTCACTTTTTGGACTGACCAATGAGGAGAGGGTCTCAGCTCACGGTCACAGACAGCAGGAGCAGGGTTTCTGTGCAGTGCAATGGTTCCGGGCAGCGGACAGTTTCATTTATAAGCAAAAGATAACCAGATATTTTCGTTATGCCCGAGCTACGCAGGGCCCTTCAGAGGTCGCGGGCCCCTGGGCAATTGCCCAGTTGCCCATATGGTTAATCTGGGTTTGGCTCTGACCCACTTGAAATCTAATTGGACTGTATGTGTCTGTATGTGGAACCTGAATTAAAATGATTGTGACACCATTGATTGTTAATATCTTCAGTGTAATTTTTGCATTTTTGCACAAATTCATCCCAAGGGCCGGATTGGACCCTTTGGCGGGCCGGATTTGGCCCCCGGGCCGCGTGTTTTACACCTGTGTCCTAGAGCGTTTAATCTCATGTTGTATGAAGGGGAAAAAAATAAATAAATTTAAAACACCCTGCAATATCTAATACAGATAAAGTGTCGGGTCCATATTTGCACTTTTACGAAATCACAACACAAAGTGAACCACTGCATAAACCAAATAAAGTGTAATATGGTTAAAGTTAGTTTTTAACCGATTTCAGGATGTAATTGCTTCATCCTTGTCAAAATAACTTAGATTAATTGAGACTTTGGTTTTGAAGCTAGAACACACACCACATGTTGTTTCCCTCACCCTCCCTCCGTCATCGCAGTAATAAACTATTCAGAGCTTGTCTTTTTTCCTCCTCTGCTCTGTCTCTGCTTTATTTCTCCGGCACTTCGGTGTCATATCCTTCGCTCAAAGCATGCGGCGTCTGTTTGATCTTCCACACATGTAAACACTGCCGGGTCAAGAACATTTACTTCTTCAGATGAACACAGATGCATGTTCTCTCTGGCACATACGCTAATGCTTTCTGTCCAGGCTTATGACGTGTCTTTGTCTTTTCCACTTTATAAATCACTTTGCAGTCACCTTTTATCATATATGCATGTTCTTTTTAAAAGCCCTGCTTGTATCTCTTTCTCACAGTTTCACCTTAACCTCGTGTTAACCTTTCTCTGCAGACCTCAGATGAATCCTCTCGTCTCGTTTCCGTTTGGAAAACCTTCGACCTTTCTCATTCACTCCTGTATGTGTCACCTCCACGGCCTCTCCTCTCTTTTTCTTAGAGCTGTTGATCAATTAATATTTGATCAACGAAATCCTTCACTCCATGTCCGTGTATTAAAAATCTGAATAACATGAACAACTTGAATTGTCTTAAGAAAAGCAAGTGCAATTTTAACAATATTATGCCTCAGTTTATCAGTTTATCATTTACACATGTGCATTAAAATCGCACAAAACATTTAATAACAGGCAGAATATTGGTCAAATTGCATTTACTTTTCTGAAGACATTTCTGTTTGTTCATGTTTGTTCAGGTTATTCACATTTTTTGTAAAAGTATAGTTTGGTAATGTAAATATTTTCATGTAATTTTCCTTTTTTTTTTTTTTACACCAAAAAACAGAGAAAATTTGGGGTTTTCATTATTTGTAGGTTATTTTGATAATATTTTACTGCTCTGATCCACTTGAAATCTAATTGGACTGTATGTGGAACCTGAATTAAAATGATTTTGACACCATGGATTATTAATATCTTCGAGGTAATTTTTGCAATTTTTCACAAATTCATCCCGCGGGTTAGTGACCAGAATTTTAAAGATCATGCAAAAATGAAAAACTTTTGAATTCTAACCTTATTTAAATTGTGAAAAATAATATGAAGTTTTTTAACACAAAGTGCAAAGCGTGCCTAAAAGGTGCACCCAGATACCGGAGGGTTAAAAATCTGAATAACATGAATAACTTGAATTGTCGTAAGAAAAGCAAGTGCAATTTTAACAATATTATGCCTCAGTTTATCAGTTTATCATTTACACAGGTGTGTTACAATCGCATAAAACATTTAGTAACAGGCAGAATATTGGTAAAATTGTATTTACTTTTCTGAAGACATTTCTGTTTGTTCATGTTTGTTCAGGTTATTCACATTTTTTGTAAAAGTATAGTTTGGTAATGTAAATATTTTCATGTAATTTTCCTTTTTTTTTTTACACCAAAAAACAGAGAAAATTTGGGGTTTTCATTATTTGTAGGTTATTTTGATAATATTTTACTGGTCTGATCCACTTGAAATCTAATTGGTCTGTACGTGGAACCTGAATTAAAATGATTTTGACACCATTGATTCTTAATATCTTCGAGGTAATTTTTGCAATTTTTCACAAATTCATCCCGCGGGTTAGTGACCAGAATTTTAAAGATCATGCAAAAATGAAAAACTTTTGAATTCTAACCTTATTTAAATTGTGAAAAATAATATGAAGTTTTTTAACACAAAGTGCAAAGCGTGCCTAAAAGGTGCACCCAGATACCGGAGGGTTAAAAATCTGAATAACATGAATAACTTGAATTGTCGTAAGAAAAACAAGTGCAATTTTAACATTATTATGCCTCAGTTTATCAGTTTATCATTTACACATGTGCATTAAAATCGCATAAAACATTTAATAACAGGCAGAATATTGGTAAAATTGCATTTACTTTTCTGAAGACATTTCTGTTTGTTCATGTTTGTTCAGGTTATTCACATTTTTTGTAAAAGTATAGTTTGGTAATGTAAATATTTTCATGTAATTTTCCTTTTTTTTTTTACACCAAAAAACAGAGAAAATTTGGGGTTTTCATTATTTGTAGGTTATTTTGATAATATTTTACTGGTCTCATCCACTTGAAATCTAATTGGTCTGTACGTGGAACCTGAATTAAAATGATTTTGACACCATTGATTCTTAATATCTTCGAGGTAATTTTTGCAATTTTTCACAAATTCATCCTGCGGGTTAGTGACCAGAATTTTAAAGATCATGCAAAAATGAAAAACTTTTGAATTCTAACCTTATTTAAATTGTGAAAAATAATATGAAGTTTTTTAACACAAAGTGCAAAGTGTGCCTAAAAGGTGCACCCAGATACCGGAGGGTTAAAAATCTGAATAACATGAATAACTTGAATTGTCGTAAGAAAAACAAGTGCAATTTTAACATTATTATGCCTCAGTTTATCAGTTTATCATTTACACATGTGTGTTACAATCGCATAAAACATTTAGTAACAGGAGGAATATTGGTAAAATTGCATTTACATTTCTTATGGCATTTCTATTTGTTCATATTTGTTCAGGTTATTCACATTTTTTGTAAAAGTATAGTTTGGTAATGTAAATATTTTCATGTAATTTTCCTTTTTTTTTTTTTTTACACCAAAAAACAGAGAAAATTTGGGGTTTTCATTATTTGTAGGTTATTTTGATAATATTTTACTGGTCTGATCCACTTGAAATCTAATGAGTCTGTATGTGGAACCTGATTAAAATGATTTTGACACCATTGATTGTTAACCCTCCGGTATCTGGGTGCGCCTTTTAGGCACATTTTGCACTTCTTGTTAAAAAACTTCATATTATTTTTCACAATTTAACCCTTTCATGCATACTGGTCACTACAGTGGACAGTTCTTCTCCAGCTGTTCTCTTGTATATTCATGGATTTTGTTGTTTTAGTTTCATATCAGACAACACAGTGGACACTTTATGCATCATCACAAACAGTGTAATTCATATCATTTCTGTAACTTTGCTCATCTTGATAAACCTGATCTGCAGTGACATGCATTAGTGTAAATTAATTATTTGTTAGACAAACTTTTTTGTTTGCATATTATCTCCATGATGTGAGAAATAACTAGCATTAGAATATGTTAAAATGTGAGAAAACATCAGATTAGCAGCATTAAAATGTTTTTATTTAATTGTTTTCATCTCACTTTCTGATATTGGGTTTTAAACACGTTTCTTTACTTGAAACATTAAATGCATGGACATTTTTGCAACTCCATGAGAGAAAAAACACAAAACAAAACAAAAAAAACCCAACTGAATCGGCAGGTTTTTTTTTTCATGCCTAAGGAGGAATAAAAACACTCAAAAAAAATCTTGACTAAGGTTTCTCATAATTTATGCATGAAAGGGTTAAATAAGGTTAGAATTCAAAAGTTGTTCATTTTTGCATGATCTTTAAAATTCTGGTCACTAACCCGCGGGATGAATTTGTGAAAAATTGCAAAAATTACATTGAAGATATTGACAATCAATGGTGTCAAAATCATTTTAATTCCGGTTCCACATACAGACATATACAGTCCAATTAGATTTCAAGTGGATCAGAGCAGTAAAATATTATCATAACAACCTATAAATAATGAAAACCCCAAATTTTCTCTGTTTTTTGGTGTAAAAAAAAAAAAAAGGAAAATTACATGAAAATGTTTACATTACCAAATTATACTTTTACAAAAAAATGTGAATAACCTGAACGAATATGAACAAATAGAAATGTCTTCAGAAAAGTAAATGCAATTTGACCAATATTCTGCCTGTTACTAAATGTTTTGTGCGATTGTAACGCACATGTGTAAATGATAAACTGATAAACTGAGGCAGAATATTGTTAAAATTGCACTTGTTTTTCTTAAGACAATTCAAGTTGTTCATGTTATTCAGATTTTTTATCCTCCAGTATCCAGGTGTGCCTTTTAGGCACATTTTACACTTTGTGTTAAAAAACTTCATACCATTTTTCCCAATTTAAATAATGTTAGAAATCAAAAGCTGTTCATTTTTGAATGATCTTTAAAATTCTGTCCACCAACTAAAATGTGCACATTGTAAACAAAACAAAATTACAAGACTAGCATCTGTCTCCCAAGTGTGCCTAAAACGCACTATTTCTTCCATTTGATATGTATGATTAGGGCTGACCTTGATTTACAAAAATAAAATCAAATCAGAGCAGAAAAATAAATCAATATATAATATTTAATAGTTTGATTTATAGGTGCGCATTTTACGCACACTTGGTGACAGATGCTAGTATTTTTGAACATTTGACCTAGCGCCAAAAATAATAATGCAAATTAACCAATGTTGGAGTTAATCATTGACATATGCCAGGATGAAAAAATCAAATAATATGTGATCCACTTTTTATGTAGTATATTGAAAAAATAATATTTTTTTTGTGTTTTTTGCATCCAAAAAAATGGTTTGTTTACATTACAAACACGGCATTTAAAGGGTTAAAAAATGTGACAATTATTGAGTATTTGGTATTTTTATTTACGGCTCAAGTTGATGAAATAGAAAAAAAGTGTAAAAGAATTAAAAACAAACTGTATGGAAATTTTTTTGACATTATTCCGCAAGTGTGCCAAAAAGGCCCACTCGGTGCTTAGTATGGGCCTCGGTGGACGGGATACCGGAGGGTTAAAAAGGATCTGAGGAAACCACATTAAAAGTTTCATAGCATTAGGAGTGGTCTCTTCATTTGAATCCTGAACTGAAAGGGCACTTTACTATCAACACAATCAAGTATGAAACAAGTGGTTCCAGGAACAACAAACCCCACCCCTCGCACGTATTGTAGCTTATTTTGGCATCGACCCAGCTGATGTCATCGTGTGCTGATGTCAGCTTATCAGTTGTCTCTATATATGTGCCAAATTTGAAGTAAATTGAAACAAAAAAGATGTTTTGATAGACATTTGAACTTTCACCCATTATAAGTGAATGGGAGAAAGAAAAGATTTTTAAAAATTCAATAAAAACTAGAAAAGCCCTCAGTCCCCCCCCCCCCCCAGATCACCACCAATATTTAATCATTTGTTCCATTTCATCAAAATCTGTCCATAACTTTTTGAGTTATCATGCTAACAGACAGACAAACATACAAACCCCAATGAAAAGAAAACATAACCTCTGCCTTTCCTTGAAATGAATTCCTATGAAATGAAATGAAATCCATGAAACCTTGACAAACGTGTAGAGCTAAAAGCTCCTCTAAACCAGCAACAGAACACAAGTCAAACAAGCACATAAATGAGAAGATATCAAACATCAGCTAACAGTCTGAGACCAGCATATGTCATGAATGACTTTATAAAACAAAAGACCCACCAAACTAACTAACTAAGCAGATCTGACAGTGTAAGTATTCTTTCTCTACTGCCATAACTCACTGAACGAGTATTCTGGTATTTGTGTTACAATGAAATGACACCCACTGAATTAAACTACTGGTATTATTATTATTACCTCCGCCAAGAAGGTTATGTTTTTGCCAGGGTTTGTTTGTCTGTCTGTTTGTCTGTCCGTTAGTGTGCAACATAACTCAAAAAGTTATGGACAGATTTTGATGAAATTTTCAGGGTTTGTTGGAAATGGGATAAGGAAGAAATGATTAACTTTTGGGGGTGATCCAGAAGAAATCCTGGATTCTGGATCACTTTGAAATTTTCATTAACATTGTGGTAAATGGGGCCAAAATTTTCGTTTCCCAATATCTCGCTTAATTATTGACCAAAACTCATGAAATTTAACTCAGGAATTGACAATGGGGTCCTCTATCACATTTCAAAGGCTGATCCGGATCTGATCCAGAAGGCGGATTTTATTTTAAACTAGAAGCACTCGGAGAGCGCAGACCTCCGCCAAGGCTGATCAGTGGCCCCCCCCGTGGGCCCCCCCACCCCTGATCACCACCAAAATTTAATCATTTCTTCCTTATCCCATTTCCAACAAACCCTGAAAATTTCATCCAAATCTGTCCATAACTTTTTGAGTTATGTTGCACCCTAACGGACAGACAAACAAACAAACAAACCCTGGCAAAAACATAACCTCCTTGGCGGAGGTAAAAATAAATGTAGGATTTGTTTCACCGATTATGTGGGGAATTTTTGCACTTGGCGGAGGTCTGCGCTCTGAGTGCTTTTCTAGTATATTTTTGTATTGTTACAACAATTATTATTTTCCCTCTCACTCCCCCCTCTCTCTTTCTCACTTTCATTCACTCTCCTTGTCCCCTTTTCCCTGTTGCCCCTAATTAATCTATATTGTTTAGTTGCTCTTTACATTTATGATCTTTTTCCTTGCAATATGATGTTGTCATTGTTGTTTGTCATTACTCTGTTGTCGTTGTTTTTGGTTTGTTTATTTGTTTGATATTCCTTTTGTTTATGTGTTGTTGTTTTTCTGTCAACAATGTCTTGTT